>NC_050514.1:31581137-31582754 GCF_002922805.2 Oryzias melastigma | reverse complement strand
AGTCTGATACGGGAACACAGGTAACAGGTGGGTGTACCTCAGAAGTTGGGGACGCTCCAGCTGTCGGAGCTACATCATCCAGATGGACTTTAGATGGACCTGGACACGTGCTGGTTTAAGCAGGGGAGCCTTTGGAGCATCCAATACTTGATGGTTTTGTATATTACCAACAGTACATTTTTGTTACCGTGGTCCCAGCTCTCCCCAGGTCATTGACCAGTTCTGGGCCATTTCTCCGTCGTTCAAGATCGTTGGTACCCGTTACGGCTGTGGCCGTAATTGGTTTAGTTTTCTAGATCATTTTTCTTTTCTTATGTTATGCCCTGTACCCCTAGACATACGGTGCATAATATAATTGGGGGCTCATCCGGGATCTGAAATCCACCCAGCCCCATTTTGTTTTTTTGAATTTTGTAAACTTCGTTTGTATCTGGAGACGATGGTTTGGTTAACAGTTTTTCTTTATGAGTCATTTGTGACATCTACGTTTGGTGAAGTATGAGACTTCTTTTGCTGCATAACCTGAGAGCATTTTTTCGTATTTGAGCAGGAAGTGTCCATCCTCAGGTCTACCTCAACAGGTTGGACTCAGTTGGAAGTGGTATAGGTGACGATGTAGGAGTGGAGGCTGCTGCATTGTTGCCAGTGCCACTAACCCCAATCGGGCAGAGGCAGGGGTAGAGGCTCCTGCACCTGTAGCCGGTGAAGGGGCAAACCCAACAAAAATGGTCCAGACCGATTTGCCATGGAGGTTGTGACGCTACCTTGCTCAATCAACATTTGCAAGTATTCATTTGGTTTTTCTGTTTTTGAGAATTGGGAAGATTCATGTTTTGGGGCAGTGTGACCTTTATGGCCAAATCAAACTCCATGTGTGGAGTATGAGACTCCAAAAATCTGATCATTGCTCCCCTTCTTTCATTAAAAACGGGAAAATGTTGCCTTTATCGTCATATTATTACTTCATTTATGTATCTGTTGCCTGAAGCATGTTGCTGGGCTTTGTGGAATAAAGAACCTGTTAACCAAACTTTAGTTTTGTTTGGGCACACAGTTTGCTAGTTTTGTGTTATGCCAGCATTTGGAGTGGCTAGCTTTTGTTTTTTTTTTTGTTTTTTTTTTTGGTATTGCTGGCATTTGTGGGAGCTGCTAGAGCTCATTTTCTGTGGCCAGCATTTTATGCGTTTTGTGGGTAGCATTCATGGGAGTGGCTACCTTTCGGTATTTTGTTTGGCTAGCACTCCGTATTTTTTGTGGCTCGAATTTTTGTTCAACACCCTCTTGGGGTAAACTTCTTTAGGGGAAGAAGTTTTATTTTTAAGTAGGGGGGTGTTACGGCTGTGGCGGTATTTGGTTTAGTTTTAGATCATTTTCTTTTCTTATGTTATGCCCTGCACCCCTAGACATACGGTGCATAATATAATTGCAATTATGTTGAAGCTCTTCCAGATGCATGAAGAGCTTCACATTAAAAAGAAAAAAAATACTGTCTTTCTCTGTTGAAATACCTTTAGAGGTTGTTGTTTGAGTTATGACAATGGAGACACTTGCTGTCAGTTTAAAGTGTTTTTGGTACTGGAAGTTAGCTTTTTAGCTAGCTTTGTTTACATTAGCATT
>NC_050514.1:31530328-31580058 GCF_002922805.2 Oryzias melastigma | reverse complement strand
CTTCTCCATGGTATCCTTTGACAGCTCTTTGGTTTTGGTGGACAGGTATGCAGTCTGACGGCTTAAGAGGGTGAAGCGCTGGTTTTGTGACCAAACAACGTAACAAATTGGAGGCGCTTGAAAAGAATCAGGAGCAAGAGGAGGAGGAGAGGAGAAAGAAGCAAGAAGAACTGGAAAGATTTCGCATCTTTTAAACAGAACACATTTTAACAGACTGTTGCACATGATTTTAACCTCATTTTGAAAACATTCTGCTACAAGAATAGAGAGGAGAGGATGAGAAGGGTGTTTGAAAACAGAACACATTTTAACAGAATATGTCAAATTTTAAAAGGCAACCCAAGATGGCCGCCCCTGCACCTGTTGTGTCTCCCATCTCCGATGCCAGTGGAACAACAAACGCCAGTAAACAGATCACTAACCTCAAAAAAAAGACATCCAGAGTATCTCTGATGAGCTGAAGTTGAACAGTGATCTTCTGAACTCTCTGCTGGACCTTGCGCATCAACAGATGATTAAAAATATGATTGCTCCACTTTATATGATTACGTTTTATTTATTCATTTAGGTTTTGTAGTATCTCTTAGGAAGCATTTAGTTTTTTTTTTTTTCTAGAGAAACCAAATTTCTCCAGATGGAGATGAATAAAGTATTAACCATATGTATATTTTATCACTGTTTGACTAATGATTAGCATTACAGTGAAGCAAGGAAAAAAAAGTTAACTTTGTAATTAGTGAATGATCTCAAATGGTACATAAAATTGTTCTAAAACAGATTTACGATTGTGGTACTTCCCTCATTTTAACATTTACTTTTAAAAATCCTTGAAAACTTTCACTCTCACTCACTGAAGTTCTTTTCAACTTTAGCTTGTAGATGCTTGAACTTTAAAGTGAGGACACTTCACTTCCTGTTCTTAAACTCCCCACAACAAAATGCAGAGACAGACTTGAGGTGTCAAACCATTTAGAATCAGTGGCGAGTGTGCTTTAAGTGACGACAGGACACAAGGACACAATGGTTTGCTCTGTTAGTTTGAGGCTGTTGCGAACATTCAGCTTTTACCAAATGCTTCTTTAGACTCATCCATTCAGGCAGCTGCCAGTGAGGAGACGATTTAATATCCCAGGCGCAGAAACTCAATTCACACTGCAGGCCTTGAGCCGCTGCAAACATCTGATAGTCCTGAAAGACTCTTCAGATCATATAAAGTGTCACATTGAGTTTAGACTGAAGTGAGAAATCTCTGCAGCTTGCAAACAACTTTATTTTACTGCTGTTATTTTAGTCTTTAAAGCCCCTGGAAATTCTCTCACCGCAACATTAAAACACCAGTGGCACAAAAAAAAAAAAAATATATATATATATACATTTTATCCATACATCCATCTATATATATATATTTTAATTAATATTCCAAACATAATCGACAAAATACCACTAGGAAAGAAACATGGCTGCTTTCAGATTGTACCACTTGGTAGTAAGACAATTCCCCTTATACCTACACAGTGTCTCGCTTGATTGCATTACTCCTTACATTCTAAGGGTTTATCCGAATCCCTTACCTACTCGTTAGATATAATGTTTGCCATTTTGTAGTGCTGTCTGAATCTATGGTTGTATCCAAATTCCCTTCCTAATCCCCCAACTACTAAAAAACTATATAGTGCCCTGGATTTTAAACACAATGTTCACTATACTTTTCTTTCGTTTTTCTAAACCCTGGATATGACTTCACAGATTTTCAGTAAGCAATCATTTCATAGCTAAATGTTACTGAGACTCAACATAAACTCATGTGAGAAACCACAAGAGAAAACCTGATTCTGACAAACTGAACTTAAAGTCTCTGAGGGCGATTAGTTGATTCAAAGCAGCCGAGCTGATTGACAACTGAAGTCTGGTGTGAAGAGAAAGTGAACCAAACAGTTTGAGCAGAAAACTAGGAATGGCGTAATGACACAGGAAAAATAAAAAGATAAAAAAGGCAAAGATCATCTTAAAATTGGTCACTATGCTTATTTTATAGTCCATAAAAACCAGGAGGAAAACAAGGTTTTTGAGAATAAATATACAAAATAAGGGAAGACAACTGCCAATGTTTTCAGCATTAAAAAAAATTACCATCAACATGTGAACATTTAAAATTTATTTTTGATGTGTCAGTCAAAGTTAATAGTGTTTATGGTGTTCTTGTAAACATTAATAGATAGAGATTACAGTTAGTATCCTTGTTTTTTCATTGCTTATTTTTAAGATTTTTGTTAAAAAGTCCATTTGGCTCAAATTTTTTCTAGGCTTTGAATAGCAAATGAAGTCTTCTTGTTAATGACAAAAGATTAAAATATAAAAAGAAAATGCACTGACATGATTAAAACACTAAGCTAAAGAACGAAATAACGAGTGTCTCTGTGGGGTATCCAAAGGAGCATCATTTTGAACAGTTTATATTCAATTTTTCAACATTTATCTCCGGAAGCAGCCATATTATGGGTTAGATTTTCATTATAGAAAAAGCTTTTTTTTTTAAGTCTTCTATTTTTTATGAATAATTTGAGAGATATTTATTTATAAATATTATTTTTTAAATATTTATAATATTATTTATGATAAATATTATTTATAATAATATTTATAAATATTTATTTATAAATAATATCTATTATTAATTAAAAAAATGTTTAAAAAAAAACATCAAGGAAGACTTTTTGGTTAAATATTTTAGATTGACAGATCAAATTAAGGATTAGGTTGGATTTACAAGAACCAAGATAGTCTTTGATTTTAAGAAAACAATAATAAATGGTCTAAAAATGATTTAGACTTCTATGTTTGAGTTTTTAACACCACACATCACACAGACAGCAGTTGTAGCTCATAATTAGCTTGATTGTTTGGTAAAACCAAACAATCATTTATTCCAATAATCAAAACACTGATGTAACTTAGAAAGGGACAAAGGGACCCGGAGGGGGCTGGACAGCTGAAGCCCCCTTCTCGCGCTTCCTGTTCGCCATGCTCACTCTCCCTTTTAAATGGGAGCTTAATGATTTATAGATGTTTGCTTTAAAAAGTCATTGGCATTAATCCCATGGCTCATTAACCATTTAATTAAAATTAAATTCAGTGTTAGGACTAAAGCAGATTGAGAGTATTTCCTCCTGGTGGGAGGCTGTTGAATCACCTCATTTTCGGAAGCGCCTCATGTGACGAGGATGCGTGCCAACGCGCCGCTCACACGTAGGAGGAACAAACGGCTGCAGTGTCAAACAGAGGCCTGCTTAAAGTGGATGATCACAGCTCAGATCCAGGCTTACCTCTGACAAATGCATCCTGAATCTTCACATTTTGCTCCTGAGAGCTTGACATCATTTTATGTGCTTTCTGACCTAGAAACAGTGTAAGACGAATTAATGAATCCTAACATGCTGAATAATTTTTTGGAGAGACGGCCAGAAGTGTTGTGTGTTAATCAGTCGCAACTCCTATGTAAATATGGTTTTAGTGGTAGTCAGGTAGACATGAGCTGAATGTAAGCATGTGTTTTTAAGGAATTAGCTTAGAAATGTGAGAACCATGAAACTACACAGAACATATTAGCTTATTTATACCCTCTAGCTACATGAGATTCTCACTATCTCATTACTACATCATCAGAAAATGCAGAATTGCAAGACTAAAGCTATGTCCAAAATTACCACCATAATCCCTAACTACTAAAAAATATATATAATCCAGGAGTATCTAGTGCCCTGGATTTTAAAAGCAATTTAGACACCATGCTCGCTACTTTTATAGCAAATATGACATCAGTAATTTCATAAAGTGAAAATCTAATCAACACGACATTTTACGTCTGTTTATGACTCCATTGTATTCTAAAGATGAGGATATGGATGTTTTTGTAAAAAAAATGTATTTAAACTCTTTTGTTCCATAGTTACCAAAATTTAAGTGCAAAACAGAAATTTTGTTTCCGTTGATTTACATTTTTTTTTACTTTTATAGGGAGTTATATTTGTGCCACAACCTTGAGAACAAAAGTCACAAATTTGAGATCAGAATCTTCTAAATTACAAATAAAATGTTCAATCTTAAAAACAAACTTTCAAAGCTGCAAATGAGAAAATTGAACATTTTCTTTCAAAGTCTTTTTCTTTGTTTTAAATATATTTTTTGTTTTTGCGATACAAAATCTTTCCGATTTGTTGTCTTGAAACTGTCTTTCTCCCTCTTGGACATGTTTATCTCAAAACTGTGACATTTGTTCTCAATGTGGTGGTGCAAATATATCTTCAATTTCTTTAGTTTGCTTTGTTTAACGTTTTTATCTTTGTTTTTATCTGGTGTTTTTATGTCTTTCATGTAATGTAATTTATTTCTATTTTTATCTGTTTTTAACTTTTTAGCTGTGATTTTATTGTTCCTTGAACTTTTAATGTGCGGCGCCTTTGTTCGACTAAGGTCATTTTAAGGCGCCATATAAATTTAATAAACTTAAACTTAACGTGACATTAGTTTTCAGTCTGTCTCACTTCCCTGTTTGACAGCTAAACATTGCACTAACGGGGTTTTGTTCATTCAATTTGTCCCTCTTATGATTTTGAAGAATATGAGATTCATTTAAATAGGAAAAATTCAAATCTGAACCCTCGATATTTAAAGGGAGGAACTTGTTGCCAAGTAACCAGCATCATTCCACATCTTGTCCTTTCTGACCTGACAAACATTTTCCACTGACACATCCTGACACTATAATGTATGCTGCAGTGAAAACACTCATTTCACATCACACCTGAGTACTTATTACTCAATCAGTGAGGTGTTAGGATTCTTGTTTTATGTTTCAATTTGAACTCCTTCTACGGGTTACTGTCTGAAATGTCTCTATTAAGTATTCTTGAAATTGAAATTTTCAATATTAATTTTGTACGATGCAAAACTTAAAGCAAAATCTGCTTTTAAAAGGATATAAATGTGAATTTTTGGTGGCTTCTTTTTTTTTTCCTCGTTCTGTTACGGACGTTAACAAGCTGGTAAAGTTTAAACAAAAACAGCCTCCTGTTTGTCCAAAATTCTCCAGCTATAATTACGTGCAGCGATAAACGATTCGTGACAATAAATAAACAGGTGAAACCTCAGGGCTAAACACGGTTGACATCCCGTCATTAAAAAAGAAATTGGACATCTGTCTAACAGTGTCTGTGACCACCAACTGCCCTCTGGCAAAAAGCACCGACAATGTTAAACAGTCCTCATCTCATCGTTATGTGTTCTGTCCATCAAGTCGCAATGAGATCTCTGTCCATGCAATCTGCTGGAGTCTTAATAGGCATTCTTTTATACATAAATATATTTATGTCAGTTTGGCCTAAATTGGGATAGATTGGCCAATAGCAATCTGTGGAGTTTTCTTCTTCTTTTTTTGTTTGCATTGCAGCTTCATGTCTTGAGATGATTCTTGTTTTGGGGCTTACAGATATAATGGCAGCCAGAGAATTCCTATTACTGCCTCCAGGGTTACAGGACATCCTTTGCACTTTTTTTGTTGGTAGTTTTGCTTTAGTAAAATGATCTGGACTAAACTCGAGTTAAATATTTTGGTTTAACGGACTGGAATGCAGGAAAACTGTCAAATTAAATAATTTTTATTTGGTTTTACGTTGATTTTTTTAATCGTTATCTTTGTAGATCCTTGAAACAGTCCAGTTTGAAGCAGTTGATGAATAGACCTCTTAAATTGGTGAACATCATTTTTTATTTCTTTAGGGCCGGGAATCGGCTAAAAAAATAAATAAAAATAAAAATTGCAAATCTAGAAAAAAATGTAACACGATTAATCGCATTTCTTTTTTTTTTTTGTTACAGTATTTGTCAGCCGCTTATTATCTGCAAATAATTATAATATGAAATCAGACATAAAAAATTTAAAATTTAGAACATTTATTCTTAACCCTTTGGAACCAAGGGTCTAAAACTCAGTTTTTGTCAACTTTTGAATTTACCTCTATTTTCAATTTAAAGGACTACCTGCTTGCTTAATTGGTAAAAATTTAAATCAGCACAACCACTCCTATGTAACACCACCTTTATTTTGTCATTTTTCCATGTTATATTCACACACTAGAAATTCCATCTGGAAAAAAAGGCTTTCCTTTTGCTGTAGAAACCCCCAAAATGTTTAAAAAACTGCTTTTGAAACATTGAATTAAAGTTTTTATTAAAAAAAAAAAAAATAGAATAAATTTGAAAACAAACAAATCAACAGTTTTTAATGAAAATACAAAAAAAAAAAAGTCACACCAGGCAGTCCCCCCAAAATGAATTTCTCACTGCTGTATATTTTACATTTTTCCAGGAATTCTGATTTTTTTTTCAGCTTTCCTTTTTTCTCATTCATTTTCTTTATTGTGTTTGTGAAACATAATAAAACAATTGTTTGGGTGGAGAAGTTTGATTCAGCTTGATTTCAGGTCAGCTTGGCTTGAATCTCCACAGGTGGAGGCGTGTCTATCCACTTTGAACTGCTCACCTCTCGTGATGTCGATGGGCGTTACTTTCGTGGAGAACCGCAGAGTTTCCGCAATTTTTAGACAACGTTGGTGCTTGTTATAGTAGAAATTCATGTCGGTCCCCATCCCAAAATAAAATAAAGTCTCAGTTTTACTCTACTGCATTACTGCTGTCACAATGTTAGTATTTTTGCACCTTATTTATTAAAATAGAAGACCGGTTTTGTCCTAAAACTACAAATAAATGCGATATTAACTCTTTAATTTAGCAAAATCTCAGTCATAGAATGTTAAAAAAAAAAAGTTTATGTTTATTTTAGAAAGTTTTATTATGCTAATCTCACAGTAGGACGCCTGAGTGCGTTAAATACACTCACAAATGAATTATATTCCATTAATTGCGCATTAACGCGTCAACATTTACAGCCCTATTTTTTTTTCTTTTTCACCTCAGCTACAGTTTTTAAGATCTCAATATTTGCATAAGTCTTTTTAATTGTTCTAATTGTCTTGCACCAGTATAAGTGAACAAACCTAACTGCAATGCTAATACAGTATAATTAAGAGGCAACGTTCCACTGCTGGCCCTGCACTTCGCCGTCGCCCTGTGTGGTACCTTAAATTGCTTTCTAAGTGGCTCTATGATACTTAATATGTGGTTGTGCTACATGTTCCATCCGAGTGAAATGAACTTGGTAGGAGGATAGAAGTAAAAAAGCAAAGATTGATTGCTACGCTCATTGTTGTACTTCAACCCAAGCCCTTTTCCCATACAGGTTTTCATTTAAAATAGCAACAGTGTAACGGCCACATTGTGAATGCGCACACAAGTACACACTAGCAAGCACTTTGCAGGACAAGATGTGGTCTAAAAGTGCTGTGAAATGAAAGAGGGTCCACAGGATTAATTCATGGATCCAGAAATACTTCTTTAAAAGTGTATTAGTATGACACCTATGTAAGCTGAGAGCAGATGCTCCATTTTGGTTATTTGATCCTGTCCTGCTCTTTTGTTTGTACTTAATCCTTCATAACAAAAACTGTATTTCCAACATTTTCAATAACTAGATAAATACAAACACTAGTTTTAAGAATTGTATTATGGTCTGAGCTTCATACAACAAATGCAGGTAAATCTGTGACTCAAACTGTAGCAACTTCATGTGTGCTAGCTAACCTGCTATAAAACTTGTTTGCACAATAGAAGAAAATAAACTCCCTTATAATGCATCATACATTCAATTCTTTTCCAAGGAAATATATATATAAAAACTTGTAGCAATCAATGATATGTAAAAGTTAATGCTGAGAAACAACACTTCAGTCCTGAGATGATTGAACTATAGGAGAATGTAAAGACCTGAAGGCAATAACAATTTATCACCCTAAAGAGCCTATTTGAGAATTTATAAGTCTGATGCTGCATCATAAAAAAATAGTGAAGATTCACGGGAGACTCTTAAAAATGAGTGTCAAAACTGAATCAACAAAGCCTAAAATGGCTTTTCTAGTAAAACACAATGGTTGTTCTGCCAACACAGTGACCACAGCTCTGGGGCTCATCTATGAAACGCTACAACGAAATGTCAGAAGAAACTAAATTAATCTGATTATTAAAAACATAATTTTCATGCTAAAAATCAAAAACTGTAAAGTTTTCATTTTAATGTGTTTTTAAAATCCCAACAGTTTGTGACCTATGATGATAAAAGACAAAGACAATCTGAAGTTTGATGTTTAAAGGTGCATTTCCACAAAAGACAACGTGTGTGTAAATATTAGTGGTGCAGGAAAATCCATTCTGCGATATTTCATTTGGCAATACTTGTATTTATTTAAATGGTAACAAATTTATATTTATTTATGAGTATCATTCAGACTCTTACTTTTGTTTTCCTCTAAGGAAGTAAAAGATACGTATTGAAAAATCGATTCGGCAGTGGGAGAGACAGTAGTGTCGGTTAGGGATGTAAAAAATAGATACGGATCGAAAATTGAATTGATGGAGCAACTGTAGTATTGCTTGAAAAGCCTGTTGTCCACTGTGTCATCCACACATGAAATCACAGTATTATCTTAATGTTCCCATTACTGAAGCTTGGAGGAAACATTTAGTGATGTTTTTTAAAAAAATACAACGTGCAGAAAAACAAAGACAAAAGATGAACTTTGTAGAGTTTCATTTGGCTGAAACTTCATTCATAATTGTTATTAAATTTAACAAGTCTAAATAATTTGTCTCGGAGGGGCTCCACATTTCCTACTTGAAGCAAAAATTACTCTTTGACATTAATTTATCAATATTACCTTTAAAACTGATGAAGACTAATCAGATTTATTTCTCTCAACACTACAGGCAGTCATTTTTTCTCTCAGTTGATCAAATTATAATGAAACACAACTGGGTTTATACAACTGATCACAAAATTAGCATTAAAAGACAAAATAATGAGAGTATTGTGTGGGTAGATGAGTATGTTTGAAGCTGGTATCTTAACATGGGATGCTGGTAAAAGTAGCTTTACTTTAAAAATTATCACTCAATTGGAGGAGTAAAACTTGTATTTAAGTACTTTTGTAGCAGTTACATTTTTACTCTAACTTAATTAAGGGCTGACTTTTTATACTGTATAAAAAATGTAAAAATATCAATCTATAAAATAGAATACAAAAGGAGCTTCCTCTTGGGTTTATGTATGGCTGTGTAACAATTAAGTTATTTCCTTTATTGAAGAAAATCCCTCCACACATCACTACTGCTTTGAAAATGGAGTAAATCATTGTTGTTGTTTTGTTTTTTTACCTGTACTTCAAAAAATACACACAATTTAGTGCATCCTGTCCTGTAGTGCAACAAAATCAATGTATTAAGGCGTGCTGAATTATTAATGCACATGTTCTACTTTTGAAAAAAAAAATAAGGAATCTTAAGTGTGTTCGAAATAAAGTGGCAGGCGTCAGTTAGTTCAGATTTCATTTTGGTTTGTTAGATTTACATTGCTGGCTAACTATTATTATTTAATCACTTAAAGTCGGATTTCTGAGAAAAAAAAGTCAGAATTCTGAGAATAAAGTTTGAATTTTGAGATTAAAATCAGAATTTTGAGATTTAAAGTCAGAATTCAGAAGAAAACAAAAGTCAGAATAGTCAGAATTCTAAGATAAAAAAAATTAAGAATTCTTACTTTAATCTCAGGATTCTGACATTAAAGTCAGAATTTTTCATGGCATTTTTTTTGGTTTTTTTTTGTCTCCGTGGTCCTAATCGTATACATAAATACAAAATCTGTGTCTTATTTTGTTTAAGGGTGAAGAAAGACTTTGTGGCTCCTACTGGGTTGTAGTCAGTGAGAAATCTGAGATTAAAGTTGGAATTCTGAGGAAAAAAGTCAGAATTGAACTTTTTTTAAATCAGAATTCTTAGATTAAAATCAGAATTCTGAGATTTAAAGTCAGAATTCTGATAAAAACAAAAGTCAGAATAGTCAGAATTCGGAGATAAAAAAGTAAGAATTCTTACTTTAATCTCAGGATTCTGACTTTAGAGTCAGAATTTTTCATGGCCTTTTTTTTCTCCGTGGCCCTAATCCTCTTCCATACATAAATACAAAATCCGTGTCTTGTTTTGTTTAAGGGTGAAGAAAGACTTTGTGGCTCCTACTGGCTTGTAGTCAGTAAGGAATCAACTCTAATAAGTCTTTCAGAGTTGAGGGTTCTCCTGTTGTTGGCCATCCAAACTCACGTTTAGGTGCCTTTCATTAGAAAAGGGTTAACTCTCTGAATGATCAATGCAATTAGCAGCAAAAGAACAAACAGTGATAGAGACAGCAGGCCACACACACAGGTGCTATCCTGAAAGTGCATGTGTGTATGCGCATGTGTGATGCGACGTTTTGCCCTGATGGGTGTTGATGCATGTAATCACCTCAAAAAAATGGCCGCCTCACCTTCCTATTTGGACAGAAAGTAGCAGGGCTGCCGGGGGGTTATGACTTTACCCACTAATGTCTTTGCTAAACTCTGGCTGGAGGCCAGCAGGAAGATGCACGCTGGCAGACAGCACCACATCAATATCCCAACTGGCCACAGGAGCCTGACTCAAACGATCAGGGGCTTTAAAGGTAGCAGCTGGTGAGTTGATATGGGGCTTCCTGCATTCTGCTGAGGGGATTTAGATTCATTTAAATGATAGAGATTACTTTTAAGAGGTACACACAATAATTGGTGTTGAGAGCTGCAAGGCACAGAAGCAAGAGGATTTGGGCAACCACAGATGAACATGAATGGTTTTATCTCGTCTCATTGTTTTCTGAAACTGAACAGACGAATATTACATCCACTCACTCAGACAAAGAAGCGTCTCAAGGACACGTACTTCCAGATATCAGTTGAATAAGCACAAAGGCTTAGAAGGAGGAATCTCAAAGTGATCTTGAGATTTTTTTTTTCAAAGAGACTGTAGCTTTCCAATTACATTTCCTCACATCCCACCTCTCCTCTTTGTCTGCGTTTCACACGATTCATTGTAATTCCTTCCTTTTTTTTTTTTTTCCCTCCTCTTCTCACACTTACAGTGGTGGTGCAGGAGATGTTGCTGGTTCCCAGAGGAGAGCACTGGCTCACAGTCTGAAGCTCTTTGAGCTACCAAGTCATCTGAGGCCACCGGCCCTCCGACTGTGTATTCCTGCATGAAGGCTGCTGGGATGCTGGCCTAAACCCAATGACTTACCGCCTTCGGCTAGTACGCTCTCCAAAGGGCTCCCGCTCTGACTGGGATATCATTTATTTCGGACGCATTTGGCAATGCCACCATCTTGGCCCTCTTTGAAATGCACCGTCTCGAGACATTATAAATGAAGGGTATCAAAGGCATGTCAGCCGTGATGGCGTTTTTATGATACTTGGGAGGAAGGGGCTGCAAAC
Organism: Oryzias melastigma; assembly: GCF_002922805.2. Taxonomy (NCBI): domain Eukaryota; kingdom Metazoa; phylum Chordata; class Actinopteri; order Beloniformes; family Adrianichthyidae; genus Oryzias; species Oryzias melastigma. The sequence continues at coordinate 31,568,617 of NC_050514.1, read as the reverse complement.
CATAGAGTCGCCGTGCGCCACAGCTCCCTATTCAGAAGCTTGACATGAATAAAACTGTTTGAGCCATGGATGCATAGGGTAATGTGTCATCTGATAAAGAAAAGTTTGACATTTTGTAATTTTTTTCAAACCTTGTGAACAAGGATTTCTTTTTTGCGTCTTATCAGGGAGATCGGGAAGGCGCCGCATTCTGTGACAAAGGCGAGCAGCAGGACGTGGCTGCGTGACCAATGCTTGTCAGATTCATGCTTTGTCTGCTGGGCACAGAGCGACAGTCCCGCCTTTCAGAGAAGTGTTTTCTTTGTTTTTGAGGTAAAAATTTTCCTGGTTGATGCTCTTAGACAGGGGGGAAAGTGAAAGCTGCAGTTGAGTGGCAGCATTTTGTTTTGCATTTGTCTCCAAACAGATGCATAGCTGTCATTCAAGGTCCCGTTGAAGATTGCTATCAAATGTAATCGCTTCAAAGCTTATTCCCATGGATGCCCGCTTATAGATACAGCTTTTTCAGGTGTCTGTCAAAGCGATGTTGCAGAGGGGCATGCAGTGAAGCTTCAAATATATGAATTTAAATATAGCAGGAGCACAGACATCACGATTCACATCAGACCGTCTAGAAGAAACACAACTGTACTTCAAATATTTCAGCTTTATTTCTTGAGACCTTTACACAAAAATCGTGCCACCTAATTTTGCTTTAAGTCTCTTAAAAAACAAGCGTGTCTTTGCAAACCTTCCCAACCGCAATTCAAGGTGACAGAAGCAGCTCTGTGTGCTGGCTTTGATCAGGTTTCCTTTTTTGTTCTGTTTTCTTTTCGCTCTGTTTAGAATCACGGGTTTTACATTTCATTCATTGTATTATCCAAGAAAAAAATTAATTAAATCTGACCTTTGTGTTTGCGTTTCTTTGGAATCAGTCGTCCAACAGCTCAGTATGGATTTGCAACACCGTTCAGTCCTCCCAATATAAGTTATGGCAGTTTAAATGCACCGCAAACACCTCAGGGCTGCAGAAATACTGGAGCTCAGGTGCTGCCATTTAAAAAGCATCGCTTTGTCCTTTTACTCGGTGTGATGCAGCGAAAATAAATTGTTTTATGTGCGTGGACGGCATCCAAACACATTCTGCTGTGAGCTGCAAAGTATCTAAGTATTGAGTTTATTGTTGAGATTTATTTTTTTACATTTTTTTTTCAACTTTAGTGTCTTCAAGCCAAAGTACTTTAACCACAATTGATGCAAAGATTTCACATTTTTAAGTAACTTTAGCTGTGTGTTCAAAGCAAACATTTTTCAGAGAAACTTTCCAACTAAAACTTTTTTTGCAGACACAGTTATTTAAAAAAATGTAAACACATACAAATGGGATTTTTATTTCTGCTTGCAAAGCAGATCTATATGATGCAGGCAAACATTTTCAGCTCACACCTGCTGTATTTAGATTCATTGATAATTATTACAGCAGAAGCTATACTACAAAAAGGGAGCAGATTTACATCACATCTGGATGTGACTTTTAAATATTTGCTAATAGAAGCATTTGGTTAATCATGAGCGTTGAAAACGTAACTAGCACAAAAAAAAAGTATATTTCAACATTAGCTGAACCACCAGGGGCAGCAGAGTCAAGCTGTAAACAACATAATTCTTTTTTTAAATAGTAAACAAAGTTACACAACAAAACAAACTATAAAACCTTAATGAATAATAATGATTAATGAGCAAAGAAACACACAAATATCTTGGGGTGTATTTGGACTGGACAAATGTGTTTTGTGACCCAGAGTTTGTTTCCCCTGATAATCCAGTGTAGGTATCATATGTGTTCACCCTGCAAGATCAGTACGGGGCTTGTGACTTGCGATTGGTCCGGACCATTGGACCGTCATCCCAGGATGTGACACAGACACGTGGCATTACTATGCATTGAGTCTTCCCGAATGAAGAACTGATGAGGTCCGAACAAGTTCGCAAAGAAACACAAAAGGGGACGCAATGTTTGTAATCAACCGCAAAGACCATGACAACAAAATAATAACAATCACAGGACAGTAAGTGCATTTTAATAGAGAGAAATCAGGCTGTGAAGAGTGAAGTGTGTGCTAAAGTGGGGGCTAGTTTGGTTCATTATCGATATATATAATTTTTTAATGTGTACTGTTTTAAAACATGGCTAATGCTATTCTTACGTATTTACGTGCGACCAGCACAAAAACTGATGGAAATTCACGTTGATCTCACGAAATACTGTGCAGTCAAGAAGCACATTGCCCGCATGTATTTTTCTGAGGCTAAATATTGCTGTCGGTTGGGCATGTTTTTTTTTTAAAAAAAAGAAAGACTCTTCGCACGTAATTTTCACATTACGTGCGGCCAGTTCTTGGTCGCATGGACCGTTAGAATACGCATCTCACTTTCTGTCCAGTGACATAAACACTGAAGACAGGGAAACAGCTGTCAATGCAAAAATAATAACGGCTGAACACAAATGGTACCTACACGGAACAAATTTTCAGTCTGAATACACTCAAGCAGACCCTGGTCCAGAACCAGGAACCGCTCTCGGACCAATATTCTGAGGTGGTCTCGGTCTGATTCTAATCGACTAAGCTCTGGGTCGCTCCAAGTTTCCTCAGTCTGAATAGGCTCCGCACTTGGACTGGAACAACTGAGCCGGGCATTATGGGGTATAAACAGAGAGCCAAGGACAAATGTGGAGCCACAATGAGACACAGAAACTCATGCAAATGAGGTTGAATAATGCAGGCTTATGGAAACAACTTTTAACGTGATTCACACTGCTTCGCACACTGTTTTCCCAACCATATATATGTCATAAAGACTTATCAGCGAACCTTCGTAACCGCTGTCACCTCACAAACCGCCTTGCAGATTGTCTTCGCCATGCCAAAGTAGCAGTAAAAAGAGCTGTGACTGACACTGACACAGACATTCAAAATTGGTCAGCAAAATATAAAGTTAGAATAAGGAAATTATCCCGACAATAACTGCAAAGAATAGGATTCCTTCCAGTCATAGCTTTGCCCCGACCTCATAATTCCTGGCCAATGACTGAAGAGATCTTAAGTCTCGTGCGTTTACTTATAAACTTTGGTTCAAAGCAGAACATTACAATTAAAGACAGTCAGAATACAGACCAAGGGCAAAGTTCAGGACTCAATCTTGACCAAATGAAGCAGACTCAGTCCAGACTAATAGACTTTTCCAGTCTGATTACATCCTTCAAGGAAGTTTAGCCAGAAAAGTTTTGTTTGTGCATCTATCCGACATGCATTATATCCTGTTTCAAGCACTCATTACTGGTAACACCAATCGTTTAATTTTTACTAAAACCTGGTTTCGATGTCAATGATTTTATGGCTCCAGCCTCACCAACACACCATGTCACTATGGACATTTCTGTATATTTGAGAGATTGGTGAAATCAAAACATTGATCTAAGAACTACAATTGGGTCACTAAGAAGCACAGATTAACCATGTTTGCTTGAAATTGTGGGACAAAAAGGTCCCATGTCTTCTGGGGACAAATTTACACTCAATAAATAATTCAGCTTTTTTTGCTGTGGTAGAGAAACACAGCTTTAATGTGTCCTTGATGGTGTACAGTTCTTGTAAGCAAATAGCTAATACTCTCCATCTGAATTGCATGAGTACTGGAATCTAGACATTTTCTTGTACAGTAAATGTCTCCTTGTTGAAATGTAATTAACACATTTTTTAGAACTCAAGCTCACAGCTTCATGGCTCGTGTTCGTACTACCTCAAACTACCTCTTTTAGGCCAGAAAAAACCTTGGAAAACTCTGAGTGCAGCTGATCTCAGAAAAGCCTGTTGCCATACTGCTTAGTTTTGCTCAAACATCAAACAGAAAGCATTAATATATATGTTTTTTTCTCAAAGATGTGGAAATATTTTCTGACTGTAGGATTTTAGATGTGAAGGGATTTTGTTAAGCATTTGACCTCAACAATCGAACAACAAGGACAACTTAACTTTTTGGCTGCAGCATTCTTTAGGGCGCCTAAATCCCTTTTAGCTCAGGGATTTGTGGGTCACTTACAATACCAATCTTCTCAAATAGAGTGTATGCTAGCATCTTGGGTGACATGCATATGGATAAGGGTAGATCCTCAGGGTGGACAATGATAAACAAGTCATTCCGCGCTCACAGCTAGTCTTTCCCTTCAGAGGAAAGAACAGCTGTGGCATTAAAAAAAACGGAGCCATCCCTTAAAAGATGCTTCATGATCTGCTGGAAGATGACATGTCGATGTTGCACAGCAGATATCACAGTCACATCATGTGTCCCTGACAGTGACAGGCTTCTGAACAGAGTCACCCTACAACCCTCAAGTTAGTTCAGCCACAAGCACTGTGCAAGTGCAGAAGCTGCAGGGAAATACAGCTGACATGAGGGTATACTTACTAACAATAATGAAAGTATTCATCTTCTCATAGGTAACAAGGAATTTACATTTTTGAAGTGGCATCATCTGTTGCTCAAACCCTATTCTTCTCAGGAGGTTTGATCTTCTGTAAGAAGCTTTTTTTGACAACGTATTGGGAAGATTTGTGGATGGTTAAATATAGACACGTCTCTCTCTTTAGTAGCTAGTGATCTAGGTAGATCAGTACATTTTGGCAGATTGATTTTGTTTGTACTACCAACCAGACTAGAAAAAAGAACTAAGTGGTGTAGTAACTTCCAGCTAAACAGATTCTCACTCCTCTAGCTCCAACAAAATTAAGTTAGTCCTGTCGCCATCTTTTCATGATGGTGGAGCCAAACATTGAAACTAAGTAGTAAGTGGACCAACTCGGTTTTAGTTAACGTTTTAATAGGAAGTCATCTCACCAATCAGAGCTGAGCGTGAAGGAAGTTCACACCGCCTTACCACTTGGGGTATTGGTCAATTAAATGTTATGAGCGTTGGAGGTGGGGGATTTGATTGGTCAGTTTAGAAAAATATTGTGAAAAAATATGGAAGATATAAAAAAAAGTGTCAGAGCAAAAATTGTTTTTCTGACAGATAGAATGACTGAGTTAAAAACTGTTGATTTCTCTATGTAAGTCTATGGGATTTTGTTTTCGTTAACCCTGGACATTAGTACCCAAATTATGGCTTGCAGTGCTTCATGATAAAGTATTGGCCCCCATTTTGTATTTTGGATACATTTGAGGCTGACTGGTAATGGACTCGGTCGTCTTTCATTCCTTTTTTCTTTAATGTTTTTACGCTTAATTGTACAACATACAAATAAATTATGAAAACAAATTTTACCAAATTAAATTAGTCATTTAAGACCTGGTCAGATAGGAATCTGGGATCTTTTATTATCTATGGAAACACATAAAGCTAAACTGTTCATAAAACAAATGACTTCAGTAGTTTTTGTCATTTGTTGCTTACATTTTGGAAAATTTCTCGAAAAGAAAAAAAAACTGCTAGAGTTCAGTTTGTCGCTGCTTTTGAATTGTGATAAAAATAATCAAAGGAAGCCACGCATAAAAAAATGTATTTCTCTTGCACTCTTTCGGGGTCTTGAGAAATGCTTATTTTTTAAACATGTGGCATTAATGTGTGATTATCTTAATTCCTGTGAACAGGACAGGTGAGCACTGCCTTGTAGCCTTTGAGGTTAGGCTGATGGACTTTGGCATTTCGGACATGGATAATGAAAGTTAAGTCTGTCTTGCCTCTAGTCTTGGTCCACGGCTATTACATCTGCTTCATGGTGGGCCCTCAGCCTAGATTTACATCAAAATCTTTCTGATCAGAGCAGCTGCACTCAGCAATGGTCAATTCAAGGTTTTGTGTGTCTGCTGGGGTCCCTATGCTGGCTGGCAGATGTTCATTAGCCGGCTAGCCTTTCATCTCAGTATGGAGAACAATAGTCTGGCACTCTGTCCTGCTCTTTCATGAGATAATAAGGCATCATATCTGACCTCAAACCAGGCAATAATCCATTTGCTGCCGAACACCTGGGATCGCGCTGAAGTTCAGCAGCCCACTTTACTTTGAACTTGACAAACTTTAGTGAACTCACTCCGTTTTTCTCGTCTGGACTGCTGTTTGTTTAATTTTGGCATCTAAGTATCACACATTTTCTTTTGCATAATCTGCTTTTGATGAGCAGTTGCAGGATGGACAATAAATAACACTAACAAAAAACATATTTCTAGCAAATGCATTGGAATAATTTAGGAAATCATGATATTGCGTTGATAGACAATCAAAAAAAATGTTGGTTTCCAACTTAGTGTCATGGGGTGCAAATAGTCCACTGGTTAATCATTTACAAGTAAACCATGTAAAATCCTCTAAATGTCATTAAAAAAAAATCTTAGCCAATTTTTCTTTCACAATTTGCACATTATTATATTGAGATGGCATATGTATGTGTGCAATTTTTACCTATTTCCAGGGAGGCTATTTGCAGTGCATTTATCACCTTGAGATTTTGTGTGGTTAAAAATGAAATTGATAGAACAAAAAGGAGACCCGAGCAGGCTCTCTGTGTCAGCAGCTCTCTGTCTGCCTCAGTCAGCCTCCTGGTGGCCGAGGTGGTGAGCGTGAAATAAACAGCTATTACTCGGTCATGACATTTGTCAGAATAACCATTCTTACTCTAATGCCTTTTTCTTAACATCTTCTTGCTGATCATAATTTTTTTCATAGTTTTTCTTTATCTCTGACCCCCACCTCGAATGTCTGACAGATTCTCCTGAGTTGCTTTCTTATAGATTTTGAACAAGCTTACTAATGATTGGCGACAGCCATAGCAACGTTGACTCAAACTACTTTGACCGATAACTGCACACTTGCTCCAAATGGCGGCACCCATACTGCAGAAAAATGGCGACTGAATTGACTTAATTTCCCTGAAACTAGGGGTAAGGCCTTTTCTATGGGTGACGTCACAGCCAGCTTTGTCCCTATATACAGTCTCTATATACAGTCTATGGCCCCAACAAATAAGATGATGGAAAAAAAGAGAATATTAAGAAAAATGGATCCGAGCAAGAGTAATGATTGTGATAACTGAGTAATAGCTGTTTATTTCTCAATAGAAGTCAATAGGATTTTGGTTTCTTGAACTTCCTATTTGGAGTGTGAAGGAGGAGGGGTCACACTGTCCAGTCTATGGGTGGAACCAAACCTACAGACAGAAGGCAGGTGCCACCACCCATAAGGTAGAATAAAAAAAAATAATAATAATAATATAAACATGTTAAACACTCAATTTTATGGTAATTCGGAATAAAGTTAAATCTCTATAGTCTCTATTCATTGTGTTTTGCATCAGATAATGCTAATAATGACAATCTTGATTTGAAGCAACAAGAAGCTATGAGAACAAAAAAAAAACACTTAAAAAACAAAGCTATATCTCCCCAGTTATCTATGTCTTACAGCTGATCTGCATTCAATGAAGATGTTTTCGGTAAAAGGTTCACATACCTTCCAAATATGTGACTATCTTCCGATAGTCACACTGGTTTTCCAAGGATTTGGTAGCCAGCCTGACGTTCATTAGAGAGGCATCTATTGAAAATCACCATTTATTCCATCACAAATGGGTTCATGTTGCCGTGAAATTTCTTCAAGAAATGCAGACAACAGCAGAATGTTTGAAAACGATGAGAACATTGTATTACGTTATCTCAAAGGAGACCGGCGTCTATTAGAGATCGGCCAGTTTTGAACGGTATAGAATAAAAATGTTTCTCCACTAATGTTGTCTCAACTGTTCAGTTTTGTCTGGTTATTACAATATCTGTTGTTGTCCATTTTCAAAATTCTGCTTTTGAACGGGATAAAATGCCTTTTTTTTCTCTTTTAGCTGATTGTATGCTGTGATTGGAACTCCATCTACTGCTAATTTGAAGCGTCTGAAGTGAAAATGTTAAGTAGTTGAACAGGTCTTTGAAAATTTTCAACTCCAATACTAATGGGGTTAAATAAAGAAAAAAAAAAAAAAAAAAAAACAGAAGACATAGTGCTCGAAGTCCTTTGAGAGGCAAGCTTTCATTACAGTCTCTAAATGAGAATCTACAAACCTCACAGAGGAAAGAAAGTCATTTTGTTTTCCTTTATCCGGATTCAGTTGCTATATCATCTTTCAAACACTGCAGGTGATCGACTAAAAATGAACAGCTCCACTTAATGGCCTAGCTCCCTTTTCACTGCATCAGACCGATACAAGGACTGAACGGTGGCAGATGATTTTACTTATTGATCTTTTACTCCTTCCTACCGTTGGGGGATACCTGAACTCTTGCATGGCACATGCCTTTCTTTATAAAGGACACTGTCCAGCTGGTTTTAAAGGTTATTGCGTTTTGTCACATTAAGTTAATATGGGCTAATACTTTTGACAATCTTTTGGGTCATAGGGTTGATCAAATAATTTTTGGATCAGTGAACACACAACAAAACTCCAAAGAAACCCAATATTTATTTCTTCTACATTCAACTGGTTAAAAATATTACCAACTTGTCTTGTATATAAGTCTGAACTCTTCTAAAAAAATCTGTAACTCTAAACCCAAAGTGCAATTATACTGCAAAAAATGATGGGCTGACTACAGTGTCAGAACATACCAGAAAACAGATCAGAATTTGGACGTAGGAAAGGGTGCAGTGCGGTGTTAATTAGGCTGGTGGTACTTTTCACAGCTCAATTCCCTGTCAGTGAGATTCATCTCCCATTTTTCCTGGTCATCCATTTTACTCTTTGAGGTTTATTTCACGGTGCTGCTCAGCATGCTTTTAAATCCATCAAGGCTAAAGGCGTGCAAATGACTCTCCTGAACATGAAAGAAACAATGATTTATTGAGAAAAAGACATTAGTGTACTGTGTTTGACGAGAGTCATTCAGGAATTGGCAACAAAAGACTTCAAGAGTTTGTGCAGTAGAGCAGGGGAGCAAAAGAGGCAGCAGGAGACTCTGGGCCCAGATCTGAAAGGCTGGTATAAATAAGGCAAAGTAGCATCAGGGCTCTTGCTTCTTGGTCATGTGTGAACAGGGACTTACCATGAAATGAAGGAAAGCTTTGAGGTTCTTCTTTAAAGTTCCTGAGCCTACTTTCAAGGGGGGGTGTTGCAGTCAAGGAGAGTTTAGGAAAACTCTGAGGGATTGACAAATTCCTGACAATCAAGGGGTTATGCTACGTTCACACTGGGCAAAAATGCACTAAATGTGTATTCTTTAACACATGTTTGGTGTTCACACTGTACCGTTGCCACACAATATTAATACATGTACGTACAATTGAGAGGTTTGGTGCTAAATGTCAAAGTGGTTCAAATCTCACAAACCTTGCTCCAGGCTTTATCTTTAAAAGTACTATTCCAATATATGAAAGACTTGGTGTCATGTAATTTAATTAACCCTTAAATGCAGGACAAGCACACAGGAAAATCAGGGTTCGAGTTTCATCCAGTCTTTCTCCTTGAGAAAGACCCTTTGTGCTACTGCCTAACTATGTAGCCATAAGAGGTTCCAAGTCTGGGTCCCCTTGAGCCCAAATAAAATACACGGCTGTGTCAAGAAGGAAGAGCTGAGCCAGAAATCAAAACTCTTATTTTACTGGTGAATCTTGGTTTCAGTACTCAACTATGGTCATGAGCTCTGGGTCATGACTGAAAGAACGAGATCCTGACTACAAGCAGCTGAAATAAGCTTCCTCCAGAGGGTGGCTGGGCACTCCGTTAGAGATACGGTGAGAAGCTCGGTCACCCGGAGAGAGCTTGGAATGGAGCTGCTTCTCCTCCATATCAAGAGGAGGTGGATCAGGCATCTGGTCTAGATGCCTCCTGGATGCCTCCCTGGGGAGGTGTTCCAGGCATGTCCCATTGGGCAAAGGCCCTGGGAAGACCCAGGACACACTAGAGACAGTACGACTCTCGACTAGCCAGGGAACACCTCGGGAGCTGGAGAAAGTGGCCAGGGAGAGGGAAGACAGGGCACCTTTGCTAGGACTGCTGCCCCCGTGACCCGGTCCTGGATGAGTGGAAGAAGATGGATGGATGGTGTCAAGAAGGGCATCCGGCGTTAAAATCTCTTCCAAAACACCCATGCGAAGCATTCAAAGCTACTTCGCTGTAGCGGCTCCCTGAAAGGATAAGTTAAAAGGTTAAGTTCAAATTAATTTCTCCTCCATCATCAATTTACAAATAGTTGCAATGTATGCAAATGAAAAGAGACGCCATCCATACATCAATACTAAATCTAAGTTTCTGATTGGTCAAAGTTCTTCTGGTTTAACTTAAACACGTGCTCAATGGACAGGCAAATGTGCATAGCGACACATGAACACATGAGTTTCGAACTCGGAGGCCCGAAACTCACATTACATAGACTTTTCATTGAACATAGCTTTGCCTATTGTTTCATAGAATAAAACAATATTAAGAGAAAGCAGTTGTCTGAATTTGCTGCGTGTAAAAAGATCTCACTCCATTGTGTAGTTTGAGGCCCATTTCCATATTCTGCAGTTAGGATGATAGAATAATACATTTTAGTTTGGTCTGTTTAAGATGTGGTATGAAGTATAAGTAAGGACTATCTCCTGTTTTGAGGACTTGTTGGGTCACCACAGAGAGCATAACACATGGTGAACAAGGGTGAAGACCATGAAGAAAAAATCCCATTTATTATTTAAACCACAGCCATCTCAGATCATTCTTTAGCAGTCTGAGGTAGGGGTGTCCATGTTTTCCAACCAAGCTGCCATTGAAGCTCCTTATTGGGAAACACACCTGATCCAGGTAATCAGCATCAGATAAGGCGGGGTTTCTGGAAAACCAGCAGGAGGCCGGCTGAGCCTGACTTTGGACATCCCTGGTCTAAGGGATGTTACCTGAGCACCAAAGCTGTACCAGGATGTGACTCCTGAAAGTAAATGCCTACCCTCCAATGCATTTAACAAATAAAATAACTTTTAAAAAACACAAAACTGAACAAATCAACTAACCTTACTAAAAACAAAATTTCCAACAACTAAAACCTTGGCAAACATTAAAAAATTAGAAACTATTATTAAAGAAACCAATGAAAAGGGTGCTTCTTGGACAAATGAAACATACAGCCAGCCCTGGAAGGTGGTCTAGCATTTCTCATGGACACGGGTGCGGGTTACACGAGCTAAAACAGAATACTCAACCTACTGGAGCACACAGTCCCTGGCTGATCAGCCTGTATCTGTGCTAATGATGGTCAATAATGCTTTTGCTGGAGGAATCAAAGATAGAGCGCAGGCGAGGGCAGTGAATGCAGGACAGAAAAAAAGAGCCCAGGAAAAGTGGGAGAGAGTGGAATGTGTACGAAATAATGTCCACAGTAAACAGATGACATTGGGAAAAAGGTCAAATTAAAAAGACATAATCAATGTCAGCTTTAATTACCATGACCTGTTCAATCTCTACTACGTCTAGAACCTGGAAGATTGCACTAGTGGATAAGCAATACCCTATATCTCAATAATCTTTGCCTCTGGCACTCCAATATTCTGTCCCTTTCTTTTATATCAGTATTTTTCTTGAAGCAACGACAACATATATCTGTCTGTAATGTTGTGACAGTTTGCACTAGACTTTAAAATGTGCTAAACCTGGAAGCAAAACAGAAGCTGGAATCCTTGTTTATGTATTCCATTGGAGGTAATACGGTGAGTCTTGTGCTTCTTCTCCACATTTCTGAGTGTTTTGTCAAGAACAACTATTTTACACATTGTTAAATGGTAACTGATGGATTGATTGTCCAAATGCCTGGTTTAAAACAGACACAATCTTGTCGTTAAGCAATATGTAACTTGGTTTTGCAAGTTCTGTAAAGTTTGCTCACATTTTTAGGCGTGCAAACCTTCAGGAAATCCTGTCCTTAATGTGTTAAAGAAACTTCTTTGTGTGAGTTGAGGCTGGTGTGAATGATGTGATCCTAGTGTGTGATTTTCTTTTTTTTTTGCAGATGATGGTTTGATTTTGTAAAACAGAGAAAGCCTACAGCAGTCCTTGCACTGGATCACATTTCGTTAAAGTATTCAGCAGATGCAACAGGTCGTGAAACAGAATGAATAATAGCTAAAAAAAATGCACTTTGAAATAGTTTACTGGTAGAATTTCAGACATTTTAATTTAATTCTTTCTCAAGGCAACTCCAATTTTTTAGACTAAAACTTTCTCTGATGAGGATAGCCTTGGAAAGGAAGGTATGTTTGTTTGTTTGTTCCTAAAACACACATTTATAAAGTTTAGACATGAGTTTTCTGCTTCTCACAGTCCAACTTTGACTGTAGAGTGTAAAATACCCAAGTTATGATCTCAGATAAGGTCAATGCATGAATTATTCCATCAACATGTTCTATTATTATTGTTATTATATAATTTATAGTTGTACAAGTTTAAATGTAATACATGAGCAGCAAATTATTAAGATGTGTAGAAGTAAATGTATTGTTAAAGTCTCTTGAGAAGTTGATAGGTTCTGTTTGGGCATGAGGCACTTCTGTCTTTAAATATACCACATGCCATTCCATGTATGTTTTTACAACAAAACAGTGGGAGGAAAAACTTGCTTTGTATGATTTGATAAACCTGATTAACAAAGGGGTGGAAAATGTGATTGTAAAAAAAAGTGGTTTGGACAAAGTGACAAAATGAAACAGTTCAAACTCTTCTGTCCCATTTGATCTGAGTCCAGAGGAGTAAATACTTGTCAAATCTTTCACTCAGGTGTCACTAATTAACAATTTAAAAAGTGAAATATACAAAACTAAAAAGTAAACAAAAAAAGGGCCAAGAAACAAATGTTTGGCTCAAATATGATGTGTAAAAAAAAAAAAGCTTTAAAATCGTGGAATTAATCCCAAAAGTGCTGAAGAGGTTCAAAATTAGCATAAGCCTTCAAATTTGGCACCATTTCAACACAAAAGTCAATATATGTGGTGATAAGATGAATTTGTGTTCACTAAAATAACATAAGGGTTATCTTAAAAGGTATTTTCTCCTCTGAAATTTTAATGACAAAGACAGACAAGTTTGTGTAAGAGGATCTAGCAGACAAATTTCAATAAGGCATTTTTGTCCTTTTTACTAATATTCTGATATAAAAGAAAACAAAACTGTTTATTTCTGAAACGCCAGCTGCGTCTTCTCCAGGTTAAGCTGTTTACATGACTCCTTGATACCCTGTGATTAATGCTCCCTGTTGCCATGACTAAACCAGCTGACAACACATTCTCATCCACAGACAGAACCATCTGCCTAGAAGAATGAAACGTTACACCCACCAGCCTCCCACACTTTGTGAGTGAGCAGGAGAAGGTTACATCTGATACATAGAAATCAAATGATAATCCCTGAAGTAATGCACGGTCAGTTTTTTTCTCTGCTTTGAAAGACACTAAAGACAACATGATAGTCTGAATGTGTTCAGACAGTTAAATGCTTTACAAAGCCAAAGTAGACAGAAAGGAGAGAATCCGAATATAAACATGTTGGAAACAGAACTCTTACAAATTCGTAAGATTTAATTTATTATTATGGATTTTTATTTAAGACCCACTCAAATGAAAATGGTGTTTTTAGCATGTTCTAGTGGAGTTTTTCCGATAACGGAGGATATATAAAAACACAATTCAGCTTAAAATTGCATTTTCAACTAATTCTGTATTCAAATTGTTGTAAATTAGAAGCAGACAAAATAAACGCCATTTTAAAATAAGCTTGTATATGATTTAAAATCCACAATAGGCCACAAGTTCCTTCTCTGCTCCATTCTGATACATCCACTTGTAGCCAACGAGATACATGTATTTGGATTTGTAAATTGTTTATTTCAAGCAATCAACATAAAATAAATCAACTGACAGAAAAAAAAAACATTTATACCAGGGGTCTGCAACCTTCAACACCTAAAGAGCCATTTGGATCAATTTCTCACTGACGACATCCCAGCAGGAGCCAAAAAGTCCAATTCACTTTTCAGGAAAATAAGAGACTTATTTAATTTTATATTAATGTTACATGTAACTATACATTTTTGGGGGGTAAAATAAAATTAAGATTTTTATTTTATTTTATTTTTTTTTCAAAACTTGAAAAAAGTTTATAATTTCTGTAAGAGATTTCACAAGACTTCCTTTCAAAATAAAAGAGATCCCGTGTCACATATAGTATGATCACAATGCAGAAAATCATTAGATTTTTTAATTTTCCGGTAAAAAATTGCAAATCTAATGAACTAAATCAGAGCTAATTCTGTGATATTTTTTTTACAAATACTTAAAATCCTGAAATTTGTTTAAAAGTAGAAAATCCGGCACACAAAAATCTGTCAAAAAGCTTCTGATACGTAATGTCCTCAAACTGTTTGTAAATGAGTTGAATAAAGTTTTATTATTATTATTTTTTTTTTTTTACAGTTGTACTTTTTAAAAATGTTTCTTTCCTTTAGCCAGAGGTCAAAGATCTACTTGTAGCCCTGGTGCTGCAGGTTGCAGACGTCTGATTTATACAAAGACAAATCAAAGTAATCAATCATAACATGTGTGTCTTAGTTTTTCTCATCAAAAATGGCACCTGACTCAAAACTTCACGGTGGGGTAGATCTGATATTGTTCGCCCTTTTTGTTGCACCAGATGGGAGCGTGAGGAGCTGTAAGCTAGCAGGAGAATGGTTAACCAGATGGTTGAGGTAAAGTGTGGGCGGGCTTGCTCCGCGCCAAGAGTACTGCCCACAACTTAGAGGTTAAATTCTATTGAACTCTAAAGTGGGTTAACATAATGATGTTAAAAAGCCAAAATATCGCTGCAGTAACATCTGAGAAAATTGCATTTTAATGCTGAACACAGCCGTTAACCTTCACAATTTAGTTTTGAAACAAGAACTCTTCAGTTTCTTAATGGTAATAGGAAATCAGGAAGAAAAGCAGGGTTAGAGGGCTTTAAAAACATTTAAACCAGTTTATTTTACAACTCAGCTTTAACTTCTCCAACATTTGAAAAAGTGAGGGGGAAAAAAAAGAGCACTAACAGCCGCTGGAAGCTGGATCAATACCTGATAAAGAACTTCTCTGATGGCTGCTTCTGTGTGTTGTTCAAGTCTGTGAAATGTGTGCAGGTGTACACACTCAGAAGTATGTGCATGCCTGTTCACCACAAGTAATAAAAAGGCAGGGTGGATGTCGCCTGAATATGTCACAGTCGCTCTGAGACCACAGGGGAGGAGAAGGCGTCTACTCAGAGGCTGAAATATTGAGCTCTACTGCAGCCGTGTGAGCAGCCTGCCTGCAGCTCTTCCACTCATGACCCCTTTCTTAGCACAAAGCAATTACAATGGATGAGAATCAGAAAGCCAGAAGCAGAAAAAAGCCTCTTGCAAAAACAACAAAACAAAGAATGATTTCCAGCTCTACCTCCATGAACTGAACTGGAATAATAAATGTATTCTCTTGTCTACTTATTTAACACCAACAAGAAGATGAGAAACTGGAATTCAGGACTTGTGGATTGTGCCTAACCTGAGTATGAAACACTTTCGAGACCCAAACAAATAACAGAAGATGTCAAGGCTGCGCTATACCTGGAGCAGCCGAGCCGGAGCCACAGGGCTGCGGAGCGGCGCAGTATTACAGCAGAAGGAACCACCTCTCTGTTTCCCCGACTCCAATCCCCTGCTTTGATCACCAACTGGAGTGCCGTTGATCGCCTGCAGCGCTGCTGAAGGCAGCCGGTGTGTGCGGAAACAGAAGCCATTTCTCAGTAACTGCCCCTCTACTTTGTTTCCACTTAATTTTCCTGAAGTCGACTCTGAAAAAGAGCAAAAAAAGGAGGAAGCAGAAGAGAAAAAAAAGGTGGAAAGCTTCTTTTCAAGTTTTATTGAAAAGATGGAAAACATTCTTTTTTATACTAATGCAATTCCCAATCTTTACCTTCCTTCTTCTTTGTGTGTTTCAAGAAAAAATAAAATACAGTTGGCAAGCCAGATAAAACATCTAATTTCTTGGCCTACATTAAGGTCTCTCTGGTGACTCTGATATCTTCCAATTGTGGCCCGTCTCTAAGTGACGCTGGTTTCCAATTGCAGTCGAGTCTAGCAGGTGTTTGCTACAGTTAGACGCCGGTCTCCAACAGAGGCCAGAATCATTTAAAGATATACCCATCTTCCCCTGGTGTCTGTGGTATTTGAGTTGTGAGCTGGTGTAGCGATGGCTCATTTGATTTTGCATTTAAATTTCACGTGGTGGAATAAGCCAAAGAACAATTCGGTAAGGAATTTTGGGGAGGAGCCAAAAAGTATCCGAAATTGGCGCAAGCAGACGCGGGTAAAGTTAAAAAGACGGATACCATAAAAGGACCAGCAAGCAAATGATTTCCTGCTGGAGGTGCAAAGAAAGCAAGAGACACATTAGAAGAGCTGGTTTGAAAATTGATTATCAAGCGAATATAGAAAGATGGGCGTGTCTCCAAGAAAATGATCTCCATAAAGGCGAAAAGGATTGTTTAAAACGGTGATTGATGATGCTTCAAAGAGAAAAGAAACGTTAACAGCCAGTGCTAATCAGAGCATAATACAATGTTCTCATCAATTCAGTAAATCCTGAAATGTTTATCTGGTGTCATTTGAATTTCACCACAAAATAAACCCATCAGCCATCACCATTCTGTCTGCAATAGAATAGAAGCCTGTCTCCAACTGATACTACACCAGCTGACAACTCTTTAGGCTATTAAATGCTAATATACTGTACTTTTGTTTTGTTTTTCTTTACCTTAATATGGATGTCTGATTTGCAGATTTACTGTGAAAACCTTCCTCCCCTCTGATAAAAAACAATGTTTTTGCATCATTTGCGCATCGATCTTTTAAAAAAGGTCAACGCAAGGATGGAGAGCCAGTCCTACACAAAAAATAAAATATAAAAGGATTTGTTTTATCATAAAAAAATTGATAAGTAACAAAAAGCATAATTATTTCTAAAAAAAAAAAAACAACAAAAAAATTATTAACAAGCATAAAAAAATGATAAACATGTAATGCAATATATATATATATATATATATATATATGTACACCTATCTTTGAAAAAGTTTAGATGTTGTTTGTTTTCATGGGAGAAATGCAGACAAGCTGCCGAAAGGATAATATGATGAAATGCGCAGCGGCAGGCGGAGCCTCAGGAATCGAGTCGTTTAATTTCCGGGTAGGAAAAAACGTGTGAAAATAACTCATATTTCATAAACAATTAGTTTTTTTGGTGTTTTAAAGGAAATATATGATCATAGATATGGATACAGTTAACTCTGAAAGGCTAAAGAAAATGATGGTACAGCCCCTTTAACCCTCGTGCTCCCTTATGGGGTCCAGATGACCCCACCCTTACATTTAGGTGTTAGCCCTTCCTTGACAAAGGTGGACAAGAGTTAATTTCTGTCATTGGACACCAGTAAAGATCGACAATCATTAAAAAAAGAAAGTTCAGCGCTCTGTCTTGTGGGGTCTAGATGACCCCACTTTTAATGTAAACAAGCCTAGAAGAGCGGAAGGGTTAAGGACATTTGAATTATTTGTGTTCACATGCACCTAAAAAAGATGAAATGCAGAGGTTTTGGTCCAATTTTTGTCACAAAAGAGTGATGTGACTGTTCTAGAAGTAGAAGAATATCTAAAAGTCAAAGACAAGCAATGGTCAGGAACCAAACATAGGAACAGGAAGCTGGTGCAGAAGGAATTTGGATCAAAAAATGGTCACTCATGGAACAGACGATGGTTTAGCAACTCATGGTCAGTATGAAACAAGTAGAGTAATCTGCTAGAACAAGAAGCAGGTTACTACAATCTGGTGCTGTAACTAAAATTCCAATACCCCAGAAGGAGTTTTTCAAAAGTGAAGTCTAAAGCATATAAATTATGAATGAACCAAAAACAATGAAAAATCTTAAAAAAGTTGTCCAAGAAAGAAACAGCCAATGTTTCATCAATTAAAGAGCCATAATATATATATATAACCAAAGGTTCTTATCAATATAAATTAGTCTAAAAGTTCCCAAAATGTAATCTCATACTGTTTCTGGTCAGCACTCACTCCAGTCAAGATCCCTTTCATTTGTGCAGCTATTGTAACTATATGGATTTCCCTGGCCGCTTAGTTTATACCATTTTGTCACAGATCACATAGTCTGTAAAAGAGTAGTGTGCAAAAGCTACCCCCCCCTCACACACACAGAAAAATAACAGCACTCTCCAAGTTTGATCCAAGTCTGACAATTCTATCAGGCAGTGTGTATCACACAAAGATCATTGTTTCCAGTTACTTTTTTCAGCTCTATCAACAAAAGTCTGTGCTATGAACTGGAATGTAGACTGTCCAGCATTGAGCCCCACTTCATTTATGCTCTACAAAACCCTGGGGGAAAAGCGACATCCCCACCCTCCAGCTTCTAGATTGTGGAAAGGAACATAGAAGTGATTCTTTCCGTACAGATAGAACCACAGCAGCTGTTGTCAAAGAGGATTTGACATTTTATCTTCAACAGGAAATGAAAAATGATATTTTTTAGTACAGTTTTTCCTCTGAACTTTGGCTTGATGTCCAATATCATTAGATTGAAGGAAGCAAAGCCTATTTTAAATTAATAATAAATTTGCTATCCAATCTCAGAAAACAGCTTTAAAGTGCCGGCCGAAACCAGGAGGATAGAGAAAAACGCCATACCCTCAGGTACACTGTTGCTTTATTGCTTATTAAACTTGCATTGTTTGAAGTGTTTAGCTGCTGAGCTTGTTGACACAGAGTTTCTGCACGATGCACACGAGGCAAACAAGTTCCAGTGCCAGCCGGGAGCGGGGAGCCTATGCTGGCACGGTAATGAGCCTGGAGAAAATGTAAAGCAGGGGAAGATGAAACAGACTATGTGATCCATCAGCTGTTCAGCCTCTTGGATTTCTAAGAGCTCCTCTGAGATGCAACAAAAAAAAGGCTGATTGACGTGTCAAGTGAATTGGAAAGGGATACAACGATGGCTCCAAAATGAAATGAAAACTCAGGTGAGAGAAATTTCCTAAAAGTGTCTGTAATATTCAATTAAGCAATGATCAACACTTGGCTTTTACAGGTTCAGATTGATTTATCCTATATGCGAATGCCATTACATAGGGGATTAGCACATGCTCTCTAGAAGATTTAGTTTACTCATCTTCTATGTGGTTGACAATGACTGAAGCTGTCCTCAGGGAGCAGCCCGGTGAATTGATTTCTGACAATCCATGATTCACCTCCTTAATTCCCCCTCTCTTCCCTGACACTCCTGAAAATCAACTTAAAGGCAGAGCCCGACAGTCACTCACATCGCTCTCCATATAAACAGCCATTATTTCTTCAGAAAGCTCGTTTTGTCTTGGATGGGGGCTTCAAAGTCAGTGCACAATCGGCACAACAGTCTGAAAGGCACACAATGGGACTTTGAAGCTGGAGTGATGAACATGGAAGAGGGGATGAGGCAGGTAACTTCCTCTGAAGAGGGATTAGCAAAAGCCTAAAGATTAGCATCCCGGCTGAGTGTAACGCGTTTGAACTACAGATCAGTCTAACATGGAACTGACGCAGCGAGAAACTTGCCTCGAGTACCATTAGTCAGATTAGGCTCAAATACGTGCACCATCAATGAAAACCCAAAAACCTGTGTAAAGAGGCGACATGCTGAGAGGAAAAAAAAGAGCAAATGGAAATGTTTCACAGTGTGGGAGAGTTGGCTCCACAGTGCACCCTCAGGTGATTGGGAAAACACCACCTTAGGGTGGCTCGCCCAAAGAGATAAATTAAGGCAAATAAACCAAAGTTCAGAGAAACTTAGAAGTCAGAAATCCATTTGAAAAGAAACACAATTTTATGAGAAATAAAAAAAAGAAAAAAATCAGAAACGATCCATGAGTTAAAAAAATTATCTTCCATCCATCCATCCCTCTTCTTCTGCTTATCCGGGACTGGGTCATGGGGGCAGTAGTCTAAGTAAAGATGTCAAGACTTCCCTTTCTCCAACTACTTCCTCCAGCTCCTCTGAAGGGACCCGGGGGTGGGTCGTGGGGGCAGTAGTCTAAGCAAAGATGCCCAGACTCCCCTCTCCCTGGCTACTTTCTACAGCTCCTCTGGGGGGACCCCGAGACATTCCCAGCTCAGAGAGCTCAGTCTGTCCAGCGTGTGCTGGGTCTTCACCGAGGCCTACGCCCAGTGGGACATGCCCGGAACACCTCGCCAAGGAAGTGTCCAGGAGGCATCTGAACCAGATGCCCGAGCCACCTTAACGGGCTCCTCTCAATATAGAGGAGAAGTGGCTCTTCTCAGAGATCTCTCCGGATGACTGAGCTTCTCACCCTATCTCAAAGGGAGCTAATTTCAGCCGCTTGTAGTCGGGATCTCGTTTGTTCGGTCACCACCCAGAGCTCATGACCATAGGTGAGTACTGGAACAAAGATCAACCGATAAATTGAGAGTTTTAATTTCTGACTCAGCTCTCTCTTCACCACAACAGGCCGGTAAAGCGACTCCATAACGCCGGACACTGCTCCAATCCGCCTGTCAATCTCACGTTCTGATCTTCTCTCACTCGTGAACAAGACCCCAATATTCTTAAACTCCTCTATCTGAGGCAGGAGAACTCCACCCACGAGAGAGGACAAACTACCTTTCTCCGGTTGGGAAATTAACTTATAAATAAACAAATTAAAATGTTGAAGTTGGAGCTTGCCAGTGGCCATACATGAAAAATAAAGGAAATATTCAAACAAGGTCACTCTGAAAAGTGAACACACACACACATGGATGTGGGTACAAGTGACGGTCAAGTAAGAACCTCACAGCAGGTAGGAAACAACACCAGCCTGGACTCCACTTCTATAACACACAAAAATAAGAAGACAGCAAACAAACAACCCCCCCACCAAATGAATAGAACAACTTAGGAGCCACAATAGCAAAAAACATTTTCAAAAAAAAATAAATAAATAAATCAAGATACTGTGAAAAAAAAAAAATAGGTAATTATTACTTTAACAAATGCTGTAAAACAAATTGTAGCAATTAAAAAAGCTATACTTTCAAAGCCTAAAACAATGGCTTGCTTTAAATCACAGCAGGGGAAACCCATCCAAGCTATTTATGTAAAAAAAAAGTCAAGAGAACGACAGCAGCTTCCAGAGAGAAACACAGCAGGAGTGGAGCGTACCAAAGGGAAGTACTTTGAAGAAAACAAGACCTGAATTTTATTTCACGTATGTACCATTTGCAGTAAAGATATAGCTAATCCAGGGAGGCAGTGGATCAAGAAGTTAAGACCCAAGTAAGTCAGAAAACAACCACGACTGTTGACTCTGCAGACCAGGAGAAACACCAGAATCCAACCAGCAGCAGCCAGAGGGGTGTGGAAGAATTGTTGATTATTTGGGCTTCATCACTCAACAGCAGCAACGCTTCTGTAAAAATAACAAATTGACTGTTTCACTACTAATGTCATTCAGCCAAGCAAAGGGCAGCACTATGGGGCATACCACAGTTCCGGTGATCCCCAAGCACTGGTCAACACCCAGTCAGCAGGAGCTCAGATTGTAACACTCAGGGAATAAAAGAATCAAGATGAAAAGAAAACAATTGATTTTTACACTCGCCCCTGTGCAGATCAGGTTAACTTCAAGTTTTTGCTGAACACCATTGAGGGGCAGCACGTGGTACATTTTGGTACAATCAGAAGCTTTCTTCTGTGCGTGTAAGCTACTTTACCAAATTTAGTGTCTAAACTGAGTCTACCACAAATAAACATTCAAACTAAATCGTCTCAAGATTATTTTCTCTCAGAATTGTTGGTACTATTTTTTACCTATCTGTAACAAACCACCCTCGTTTGTTTGGTAGAATGGCAACATGCCAATTCTGGCTCTGGCAGGCAGCCATTGATGATATTTGTGTTCACGTTGAGCAGATCTTTGATTAAGGCACTTTAAATTATGAACATAAACCAAGTCCCATAATTGCTGTGTGCAGCCATAAATAACTTTGGTGAAAGGACAACTAGTGTGTCAAAAGGAGAACTTATTGTTGAGAAAGAGCTTTCACTGTTTTATTATGCAAATGAATAGATAAGAATGAACTCTCAGACTCTTATGAAGAACTTAGAAAATCGTTGGCATTGAAGACTTGAAAAACCTTTTGACGTGCACTGTAGTTATTGAAGAAATAGTACGGTAGATTTGTTTACCAAAACTTCAATCCTCTACGTGTGGTTAATGCTTAAAACCAGAATGTTTAATTAGATCTGTTAAAAAAGCTGTTTAATCTTTAAGCATTTGTGAAATGTTAGCATGGTTTTCTAAAAGTTGTGGGTACAGTTACAGGGTAACCAAACCCTAAATCAACTTTTTTTGGCTGGTGACCCCTGTAAATGGGGCTTAAAACTTTTTTTTTTTTTTTTTAATCCGGATCTTCCTAATAATCCATTAATAAAGCTTAAGGTCTAAAAGAAAAATAAATCTATGGGATTTGGAGGAATTTGATTAATAAAACAAAGAGAAAACGTCCTTCAAACCGATCAATCTACTCATCCACCCATTTTCTTCACCTGCTCAGTCCAGCTGGGTTGCTGGAGCCTATCCTAGAGTGGAGCTATCACCTCTCTAAAGGGGTTCTTTCAAATTAAAAGGTGCCAACTTGGTTAAAGATTACCTTAATGTTAGTCTAAAACCAAATTGGAACACCACTTCCAGATAGATTATGATTTTTCGCCCGTAAAGTTTTGTTGAGTTCACAGCAGCAGCAATGCACCTTATTTAAAATACATGAACGTGTTTGTCGTCATTGATCATAGAATAGTTGGGGTTTTTGTTTGATATCAGAACACTTCAGAAACCAATGTTGGGAAGCCACACTCAACCGCACATCTGTTTACTAGTTTCCAAGGCTAGGTTAGATTCTCCAGATCCAAACAGATGCAGCTAATAAATCATACAGTGAATGTGTGATGGTAGAAATTCTTATTTAATGTTGAAGGGGCGATTCAATGGTGTCAGAAGAGAGTCCGACAGACAAATGGCCTGAGAATGGACCCCCTCCCCCTCCAGTCAAAAGCTCTGTGTTCCTGACATGACCATTCCACATCACACTGATTGAAAAACGAGCTCCATGGAGGCATGCAGTCGTGCTATGAGATTGCACTTCATAAAGGCGAACAGCACACAGGGGTAAAATTCCACTGCAGGGTTATGGATTTTCCAGAACATGACTGATAGATTGCACTAATACAACCTCAATAAAGAGTTTGCGGACAATTTTATGGATGTTTTCTCTGTTTTGTCGTCTAATTTTTCACTCCTTTGATGCGAGCTCCACTTGATTTGTCTGTTCTTTGTCTGACTGTCACCCAGAGCTGTGGAATAACACAATCTGAACATATTAGTTTGATGTGAAGCCTGGAATATTGCATCTAAATTTCACAAGATGATCCACAAGCAATTTCACGATTTATTTTTGGCAAAAGCAAGAACCAGAAAGGTTTGTAGAATGTGAACGTTTGACTTTTTTTTTTTTTAAATACAGAAAAGGGGAAACGTGGAAAAATGTCCTAATATTGTGAAAACCAAGTTTTGCCTGGAGCTCAGGATCACATTCTTTTTGCTCTACTTTAACTAGAAATGACAACCCCCATTTTCCTTTCATATTGTACAACGGTCTTGTGTATTTTGGTAAACATAACCTTGTAAAATATTATTTTGGGGTAATAAAAAGCAGGTTGGGTGTCTCAGTACTATTGAAAGCGTGAAAAAAAAAGATTTTTTCACGAGTTTGGTCAGCTCTCTGTTTAAAGAGCTCAAGCTTGAATTTATGCGCATAGTATTCCTTTGATAAAGTGATGGATTATTGAAAGTGGAGATAAAAAAGACGTTCCCACTACAGCAACAGTTAACAGCTACACTACAACTGTTAACTATATCTCAACTTTGTCTGGTAAACCCAGTCTCTTAAGCAGCCCATTAATTTGCTGCAAAACTTTGTATTTGACATACACACACCGATGGCGGCTCTGCTGCCGAACACTGGCGCCAGCCTTCCACCAGAGGCAAGGTGGGGGTTCAGTGTTTTGCCCAAGGACACCTCGACACATGGGCGAGCAGTGCATTCATCGAGACTGCAATCTTACAACCAGAGGTCGTCCGACAAACGTTGCACCACAGCCACTCCTAAATATGCTCAAGAAAGTGACTAGCAGTGGATGTATACCACATGTTGCTTTTTACACAATTTAACTGGATAAAAAGCAGTCAGAAACAGAGCTTAAGAAATCAAACAAATATCTCAATAGAAAAAGAAACCAAGTGAAGCTTGCTAAAAGAAATACAAAAGAAATCCTAATCCTCACAATCAATCATGGTCTTGGACACATCACATGTGACCTTTTGGCCACTTGTAGTGCTACAAAACCTTTTTTTTTCCCTCTCAATTTGACAAACAGGCAGGTTGAGAATTATATTATAGGCTTGAGAAGTGTTGGAACAGAGTGAAACATTCCAAGGTAGAATGACTCTTATAGGTCCACAAATATCACTATGTCTTTAATATTTCAGTTGATGTAATGTGTATAAAACACTCCGACTCCTATTCTATGACAGATTAAAACATCCAATGTTTTTATAGGAACACTTTGGAACTGCTCTCCTTTAGATGTGAGTCAGAGGTTAACTTCAACCCATATTCCTGACAGTCGTCTAAGAAATTTTTAAAAAGACACGTCAGTCCACTTTTCCAAACCATCTTCTTTACAGATATTCACCACAAATATCAAGACCTTCTTTTTCTACTCTACAAAATCTACTATCCATCTTCTAAATTCATCTAATCCTCTTGGTGTTATGGTGTTGCTGGAGCCTATCCCAGCCCCTGTTGTGCAAAGTGAACAGTTTCCTTGTCCATAACAGGGTCATACAGAGGCATTAAGAAAAAAAAAATATGCTAGATGTTGTTTTGGAAAACTTGTATGAAAAGATAGCCGAATAACAAAACTAAGTAGCAATGAAAACTTGTTACAAATGTGTGAATTAAAGCCAAATACATATCTTTCAAATAATTTATTTAAATATTAAATAAAACTACTCCAAATAACTGCAAAGCAAATGTTGAAACTGTAATCTAAAGTAGGTGCTCATTATTCATTTTTTTGGCTGGCAGCAAATCTCATTTTGGAAAGAAAAGATAAAAGATTGCTGGAATTTCTACATTATTAAATTAAATCCCCTGATTAAAAAAACAACTAAGGTACAAGGCAATATTAAATGACTGGAATATTTTGGATCTGGAGGGAAACTACGGACTCTTTGAAGTAAGAGTTCATGAACATAAAATCTAGTGTGGAT
The DNA here is from genome assembly GCF_002922805.2 of Oryzias melastigma. Lineage (NCBI taxonomy): Eukaryota > Metazoa > Chordata > Actinopteri > Beloniformes > Adrianichthyidae > Oryzias > Oryzias melastigma. The sequence goes on along the minus strand of NC_050514.1, from coordinate 31,543,198 downwards.
GATTTTCTGTAAAATGGCTTCCTGTTCATGAAAAACATATTCAAAGGCAACATGAGAAAATCTGAACAGAAGATTATTGAATTGTATGTTGTTTGGACATCTGTGCCTGAAAAAGTGAAAGAGCATCTAAGTGAAATTGAATCAGGTGTTCTTGGAATGAGCCGCCATCAGAACCCCTGCCTGTTCAGTCACCGTGTTTTACCTGCTGGGCCCATCTTGAAGATCTCTGACCTCGCGCCCCTCACACCCCATTCCCATCTAAGGCTTCTCTATATCTTTCCTTCAGTTGGTCAGCAGGTCGTCACTCCCCAAGGCAGGCTGTTACTGCACCACACAACCCTCCATCAGTCTCTACGCTTTCTCTCTATTCCTCGGGGAGGGTTTCCATCACCTACGACCCAATCCATCTTTTAATGATGTTCAGACACTCCAAGGCCCACCTGCGTCCCATAAAAGGCACCTGTCCTGCTTCTATGCCTTACTGGTGCTTCTTAAAACTTAAGCTGATCCAACAGGTTTCATAGGGTTGCAGATGCATGCAGATGCTTCTTCTTTTCAGATCACATGTTTTATGGTTGAAAGTCTAGGACAGGGGTCTGCAACCTGCAACACTTAAAGGGCCATTCGGGTCCATTCCTCGACGACAACAACCCAGTAGGAGCCATATAGTCTTCTTTCACCCTTTAGAAAAATAAAACACAGATTTGTATTTTTGTTGATGTTTCTATTTTGATAAATTAATGAAATGTTGATTTTTTAATAACATATAAACATAAAGATTTTTTTTTTTGAAACATTGAATAGTTTTGCTGCGACAGACTGGCGACCTGTCCAGGTAAAAGACATTCGGGCCACATAACATTATTTCAGTGCAGCACATTTTAGTAATAGCTAGTGTAATGTCAGCAGTAATTAAAAAAAGTTTATTTAGGGGTGGTGCACCGCAGCCAGAAATGTGCAAATCTAACAAGTTAAATTAAAATCAAAGTTAATTAAGTGTTCCTTACCATATTTTCAAATCATAAGGTGGACTTAATTTGTTCAAAAATAGAAAATCTGCCTTATAATCTGATGGATTATAATTTAATTTAGCACTAAGTATGAATTCTGGTTGTGCTTACTGGCTTCAAATTGATTTTCTGTGGTAAAAGGAGCTCAAAAGTCTGTCAAAATATTTTAGTACAATGTTGGTAAAAAAAGGTAATAACTTCTGTCCTTCAAGTGAGTTGACTATATTTGAGTACGTTTCCTTTTATTTATTTCACTTTACTACTTACTTTTTACTTTACAGTACATTTTACCCAGGTATTGTGTACGATTTTTGTTTTTAAATGCAAGACATTGTGCATGATATGAGAAGCACTTTTTATAAATAAAGTTTGATTTAATTTGCTACATTTGAGGTTGTATGTTTGGACTTTCAAAAAGTGAAGAGGGGCAGTTTTTCGTAGCATACTTGCAGATTTACCATAAAAAACAATGAAATTGATTTTTTTTGGTAACTTTTCTACACATTTTCTCCACACCATAAATTCTTGACCAATTTCCATAACAAAACCAAGCTTTTTTTTAATTAGCTTTGTCAAGTTTTTTTTTTCTTCTCATTGTGAATTTTTAATGGTATGTTATATATTTTTTTCTATTCCATGTTTTGGAAAATATGTTGTAAACAAACAAATTTTTCAAGATACAGGATAAATGACAAACTTGCCGCAGTTGTTCTGGCTTCATACCAGTATGCCATGCATCTAAAAGATATATAAAATGATACATCTGTCGCTTGTCAAACACATGACCGAAATCTCACAGCAGAACAAACGACTCGTTTATTTTTCAAACTCGTTTGACAGTTGAAAGCTCAGCATCATAGGATTCTTCGGCGTTGCAGAGCTTTGCAAAAGTACACTTTGTTCTGAGAGGAAGCAGTACGATTTCTGTATTTTAAAACAGAATAGTCATTATTTTGATTAAACATTTATGAGGCCAATTACAAGCCAGCTGCTCATTGAAAGAAGGTCAACTGCCCAAGTTTTTTTTTCATTGAAACAAATTTTACTACACCAGCTAAATGATTAATTTTTCTCTGGCATGTACTGTACATGAGCAGCCCACATAACTAAGATTGGTTTGCACCTTGTAAAAAAGACTCAAGTTTGAACCAAAAGTGTTTTTTTTTCCAGTGAAGTTTTAAGCATAGTATTTTATCTACAGATTTGTTGAAACTTAAGTCCAACCGTTATGCTGTCATTTTCTCGGAATCTTCATAGCCAAAAAGACTTTCCACTTCAATTACTTACATGTTTATCCTAGTGAAATTTTAAAAAGTATTTTCTCAGAACAAGTTCACTTTTACTTGTTTAGATATTTTCAAACAATTTTATTGAGTGACTCAATCAAAATACAATTTTTTTCTGAATATTTTGAAGAAATAGATTTAAAAAAGGATCTTTGACCAAAAGGAAAAAAAAAATAGATTTTCAGATTAAACTACAAAAGTATTTCATGACTTCTAAGGAAGCTTAGATGTCTCACAGGTATGTTACCTTTTGGTGCAGCAACATCAGAACTAATTAACGAAAACAAATAAAAATAAACTGATTTAAAAAGTATTATTTTTATGCTAATGTGTCTAGAATTGGTTTTGGAGATGAAATGTTCAAAAACGATGGTGATAGAGAACCAAAATGCAAAAGACTAGACCCGAGAACAGAAAGTATATTTATTTACTAAGTATGACAAAAAGCCAAACTTTGAGCTCTAACATGACCAAATAAACACATTCGGACAAGAAATATGGAAAAGACAAACTAAAAGAACAATTCTTAGGGTGCATTCACACCGAACGCGATTGATGTGACAAATTCGCATGGCCCGCCCCTCTTTCACCGCACGGCAAATTTTCTGCCTGCCAGCTTGACACCTTAACCGCATGTGGGAGGAGCCTACCAGCCAATGTTTTTAGGAGAATCGCTATGAGGAATGGTGTCCGTGGATATCTCACTTAGAATGTTTGGAAGACACAGATGATGTTGAGAAGTCGGGTTTATTTATTGTGAAGAGTTCTACAAAAACGTCAGTAATCACGTCTCCATGTTTAGGTTTATGTGATTTTCCTGGTACCACCGGGGGCTTCTAGCTCACTCTGGGGGCTGTGTCTGACAGCCGCTTCCGGTGTGTCTCTGTGGCTAAGCTTGAAGTCTCACTGTCTAGTATTAACCCGAGAGAAAAAGATAAAATTAGAAGACCGTTTCCCTTTTTTCTTTTTTTTCTTTTCTTCTTTTTATGTCTGGATGAGGTCGAGCCGGCAGCCTCCGTACCGGCGGAATATCCGGCAAGTGAGCGCCGCCACAGGAGCGAAAGCCGGCGGTCAGTCTGGAGAGTATCCCGGCGTCGCCCCCAAATAACCGTATGAGCTCTGTAACCCCGCAGCTCTGGCGGGTTAAGGAAGTTCAGGACAAAAATACTTGCTTTGGTTTAATACTCTACCTGCTGATCGAATCACTGAAAACGTCACATGCCCAAAACTGAGTTCTTGATTGGCTGATGCGACGCGGCGACCTGTCAAACCTCAGATTTTTAATTTTGGTCTAACCACCCAATTTGTGCCCTGCCGCTCAAATTGAGCTGCTGCCAGACTGTAGCGCCGTGCTGCGGAACTTCAGATCGCCACAATTAGCGTCTGTACCAATGACTTAAAATTGAAATTGGCTGCCTTCGGAGCGCAAATTGCGTTTGGTGTGAATATATCGTTACATGGACAAAAAATGTATTTAAGAGAAGGGTAATACACTGTAAAAAGTAAAACAGGTCAATTAACCAAAGTTCTGTAATTTTTTACATTTACAATCATTAGTTTTCATCAAATTGAAAAATTCGAGTTGATTATTTACTTATCTTGAAAATGTTATTTGATAAAAAGTAGTATATTTTTAAATGCAACAAATGACGGAACTTTTGTTGATTAATCCAGTGTTTCAGTTTTTACCGTGAAGTTTGATTTTGTAAATGTTCTTGATGGGATGTTGTCAGTTCTAGATGAGAACACCAGCAACATACATCTGTTGCTAAATAGTCTATAGCTGCTGCCTGGTGAACTAGAATCAACTTTCTATAATACTGAGAGAGAAAAAAAAGCAACTTTCAAACAGACTGAATTGTTCAATCTTCAAACAGGTAATGAAACCTGCAGCACTTACTATAGATAAACTCTAGAAGATAATGAAGCATTGGCTCTCTGATAAAGGGTTCTTTGTTTGAGAGTATAGAACTGATTCTTGATTAACAATTGTAATCAATCCCAGACTTCACCACCGTCAGCCCACTTACAGCGAGAGCCAATCCAGAGGCCTGTGAATATTTTTGAGCAAATTCATCCTGCCGGCTATCACAAACCCAGGGCACTTGGCCCCAATCACATGAAGGACCGAATGGCGACAATCAGCAACATCTCAAGCGGACTCAAACTGTCAGCTATGGTTCTCTGAAGTTCCAATCATGTTTCTTGAACTTTCCTGTCGGTGTGAAAAGGGTCCTCCTATACCTGCTTGCGCCTGAGCTTAATTAAAGCTTTTGACGTTTCATCTTAGGTAGGATTTTCAAAATTGTGCCGAACGCTAGCATTCTGCACATCATCTAAAAGAGAAACAGTGAGAACATTCTTCTCATTTCATAACAGACAGAAGTGGCTTTTCTTCTCCCAGATGATGTGACAGGTGGCACTATTGGGCTTGTGATAAAGCTGAAAGCAAACAGCGCGGCCGGCTAATTATTCTTTGTTTGTGTGAGGGGATGTTCAGGGATACAGGTCTGCCGACAGTCTTTGCTCAAATACTTTCAAATATTTGCTTAGTGATCATCCTTGTTTGGATGTGTGGCCATTGATTTGCTGTGCAAACAGTTTCCACGACAAAGATCAAAACAGCACGTTCCACTCTGATGGAGCATTCATAAGAAAGAACGAGTGAAAAACAAAAATCCTGGCAGGAAACAACAGCACATCTCAGCAGACAAAAAAAAAAAAAATCTATTTTGTAATGTGACTTCTTGACCTAAAAACTAGAATGGACAAAACAACATGGCTCCACAGAATGGTCAGAGATGAAACTGCACCAAATTCCACATATAGATATGTAGATAATGTGAAGTTAGCCCCTTGCTAACCTCTGCATGTTCGTTGATGAGGAAGAAAGTGATAAAAAGCAAACTCAACTGGAATTTAGTCAATTTAATAAAAAGTGGATCAGACTTGTACAAAGATCTCTGGGTCTCGGGCGGTCAAAGACAAAAGACTCATAGAGTACAGTTCACTTATATACCTTGCAGGAGGGCCTTATTTGGCTCCAAGCCAATGGTTGTCAGGAAAGAGAAACTCCCAAAAGCCTTAATATCTTATTGGTCAGTGTCCTTACCCCTATTTCTACAGACAATGTAATTACGACTTTGTTTTTTGAGTGAAAAACTACTGGTGAAGTTCTATCAGCCTTACCTAAGTGGTTTAAACTGGTCTACAGCTCCATGTGGACTGATGTAACAATGGATTCTTCCATGTGATTTGATGCGACACTGGATTCCTCAATACATTAGTGAAGTATAAAAGTGAACTGTACTATAAAAGTATTTCAAAAATATGTAGCGTAATCTAAAAATATAAAAAGTATTCATTTTGTTGTTATAAAATCATCACATGTAGAGTGAACAAGTTCAAGTCTTTAATTCTTGTCATTTCAATGACTATGACTAATAGTCAATTATGTGTAATAGAATCCCAGGTTAGATAGATTCTTTAGGTTTGGGATTTAGGTCAAGTTTGCCGTCTAATGTCACTACTCCCTCAGGTAAACCTGCCAGTTAAAAGACACATAACATTTAGGGTTTTTTTTACCTATTTTTTTACCCACACCTTTTCATTTTCTATCAAATTCACTGTGCAAAAGCTTAAAAAAATAATACATCTTCATAAGTTTTTTTTTTAGATATTTCTATTTTAAAGATCTCTGAAACAAAAATATGTACATTTAATTTACAAGAAGAGACAAATAAAGCATCAAAAGTGAAGAAAAGAAAGGTGAGGAACAGAGTGGTACAGACAATTTACACATCTGAAATGAGGTGAGAGGCACCGCAAAAATGTTTAGTTCTTGTGTCTCACCCCCCTCTCACTGAATCAAATCAACTAATGAAGTTCCATAATTAAGGTTATCACTACGAACAAATAACACTGTATAAACAATATAAAAAGTCTTAATTTTGTACACAAATAGTTACAAAATAATCATACGTAGAATGAGAATATTCAAGTCATAAATAGTAAATACATCTAAAGCATCTGGACATAAATGTACAGATTCAATTTATAATGGGCAACACTTTACTAACTAAATGGCCTATACTTGTATAGTGCTGTTCCACCTTCCTTGAAGCTCACAGTCACACACACATTTACACACTGATGGCGGCTCTGCTGCCGAACGCAAGAGCAATGTGGAGTTGAGTGTCTTGCCCAAGGACACTTGGACTCATGGGCAGACAGAGCAGGAATTGAACTCACATCTTCCAATCAGAAGTGAACCGCTCTACCGCTGCACCACGGCCGCAGCGATAGGACAGTTGAGGTGCAAAATTCAAAATTGTTCAAACCATCTTACAATACATAACAGATAAGGGTCTTATTCAACTTCCCAGTTTTGAGCATTTTATAAACAGTAAGCACTGTTCAGTACTAGGTATTTATCTCATTTTTTTATTAATCAATTTATTTATTTTCTTTTTCATTAGTATTTTTTTTTTCAATCTTTGTATTCTTTATACAGTCCCATATATACTCCCAGGTATTTATCTCTGCGTCACACTGGTTGAAGTTTTGGATAAAGATGTCCTGGATCCACTTTAGGTCCATAAATAGGATGATTAAAAACAAACTAATATCAACTATGAATTGGATCAGCAACCTCGAACAATTATATGAATTAACTTGTTATTAAAACAAATCATTACACCTGTAGTAATATTAACACTGTTTTATTGGAATTTCTTTTTTTTATTACAAACAATTTTGACTAACAAGACAAAACCTGAGAGAGCTGAAAACCGTCTTTTGATTGGCCACATTCAACCCAGTGGTCATGTGACCAGAAAGTCTGTAAGTCTATAGCTGGTTAAAACAATTTTCTTTCGGATTTCATCAAATTGGTTAGTAAACCCCAAACCTTTTGTTTTTATTTTAGTGAAGACTGTGATTTGTGTTGTGATGAGAGTTTTATTACAAACATGAATAAAAAGAGGACATCTGTTAACATTTGGGAAAATTCATGAAGCTATTACTTTATATGGAAATTTTCTTGGCTCACTATACCTCATATTTTACCGACTTCCTGGATGGAAGCGTTTAAAAAATAAGGGATTAAAATAGAGAAAATTATCTTTTTAAAAGAACATCTAATAAAAACAAAACAGCGGGTTAAGGCAAATAGTTCTTTAGTACAACACCCACAGAAGTCCCATATCCAAACGAAATAAAGGCTGTAAAGCAACAGACAGACGCTTTTGTGCAGCACAATGTGGCTTTGATTGTATTTGATTAAACCGAGGAGCAGCTGTAAAAGATCTGGGGTAAGCTGTCTGCTTAGACTGGTCAGTCTTCTATTTTTAGTCTGTCTGATAAAATCAAGAAAAAGGAGATTACGCTTTTCTTTACACTTTTTTTTTTTCTCTAAATTGACCATTGTTGGCCTAAGCTGGTGTCCAAAGAAGTAAATAAAACATATTTGGCCAGAAATGTGTAGACATGTTTTGTTGAGGTTAGTTGACTGTTGCTGCATATTATTAGGGGTTTTGTTTTTGAGAATTGTGTTATTGTGTCACTACATGGGCCGTAAAACTCCTCATTACACACTTAATGCACTTTTCTAAGACCGACGTGAACATTTTTAGACAAATTTCTCTTAACGCACACTTCGTCCGGTATTACCCCTTAAATATAATACTTGATAACGTGTGGACTTCAGTTGAAGAGATTGTTATAGATTGTTAGAGATTGAAAATTGTTATATCTGGTCCATATTTGTCTCTACTTTGTCAAATAATTCTTTATAGATTTCTGTTTAAATGGATCATCAGAGTACCTTAAACATCTACCATTTTCAGACACGACCTGCACGTTTCCACGTTTACTGTTGTCCTTTAAGTCATAAACCACGTGAGAATGAATTGTCTATATGAGAAACATTTTCGGCGCGGAAAAGACATCAGTTATTTTGTTGTTAAAGCACAAAGAAGGCAGGCCATGATGCAACCTCAAAAGCGGCAGAAATGTCAGCATGATGTTTACAGCACGGCGAGAAAAGAGGACAAGGTCATCAACTTTTCTGAACAGATGAGTGTTTTTCTTTTGAGAGTAGCTGTGTGTTTGGACATACCGTCTTTATGACAGAGAAGAGAGCTATAGCTGTAAAGAACAGTATATTCTCTGCAGAGGTGTATCCGGTCTTCATATATGGAGGTTGGAAAACACGGAGTGAGCTGAGTCACAGAAAATATCATAATTCCAATCTAGTATTTTAGCAAAAAGTCCTTTTCTTCAGGGCAACTGGTGAAAATAATTTATCAGTTTAACAACTCCGTTAACTGGTACTTTCAAAATTCACTTTTCATGTTTAAGTATGTAAAAGATGCCAGTTGCTTTTTCAAACAATATTTCATCCAGTCCTCAGATAGGACTATCTTAAAGGGCCATACCATGATTTTCTTAAGACTCTAAGGGCAAACTATATCCACATATATAATCATAAGTTACCTTTGGAACACTAAAAACGAATGATTTATGAAATACGAGTCATTTTTGTGGACCGTTTTAATACCCGGAAGTAAAACAGTTTTATTTCTGACACACTGCCTTTCGCTCCTTTTTGGTCCCGCCTATTTTAAAGATGGATATTCAGATTGTGGAACCTTACACTCTTGATCCACAATCCGATCTGGAACACACATTGAGTAGTTGTATTTACACACAGACATCCCTCATGAAACGTTTATGTTGTCATCATGCATTCGTACACTTGTACAGTTAGCAAAATAATACATGACCGTCTATACGTGGGCCGCAATGGAAGTTGTAGCTTTAGCCGTGCGTTATGTTTACGGTATACTGCATGATTCACCTATGGGTCTGGCTTCTTCATCCGATTTGATTGTAGGAATGGCGCCGGCTCTGACATTTAATCCACTTTGATATATGCCAAAATTATCAAACAGTCATCTGGGAAGTGGCGGTCACAGACAAAAAGTTACCGGCGGGTTTGTTGCGTGCTCCCGAAGATAAAATCCAACCACCTCTGATGTGATGGATCTTCTTTAGGAAATTTTAACAAACACCTAAACCTCTCGCTGTCAAAAAAAAAAAAAAAAAATGAAAGGATTTTCTACACTTAAAAGACATTGTCTTGACATTGGGTGTGTGTTCGTTGTAGTCTGGGGGTGGAGCTTGCTGCACAGATTCTTCTTAGAGGGGGCGGGTCTTATCGTGCTGACATCAGCACGGTAGGACCCGCTCGTTTTTGTGGGTATGGAAAGGGCTGCTGCAGACAGTGCAGGTTTTTAGAATATTACTCTTAAATACATGAACGGATCGAAATACCGTTTTGGGGTTCTTTATAAAGAGGAATGAACAGTATAATTTACTTAAAACCTCAAAACATAGAATTTTCATGGTATGGTCCCCTCAAAAAAATGTACGGAGTAGCAGTTGAAGGAACAAGGGTTACTCCAATAATTGTAGTTAATTACCAAATATTAAAGTGTAATTTGTTACGTTACTCCATTACTAACTAAAGTAAATAGATTACAGTCACTTGTTGTAATGTGTTACCCCTAACACTGCTTTTGTTGTGTCCTGTTGATGTGAACTGCTGCTTCAGTTTGGTCCATTCTGTGCAAAATAAATAGCCTGACTGAAACTGCCTCCGTCTCTGCCCCCGCTCTTGCCGTCATGGCGCGCACACCTGCAAACAAGTACCGGACCGCTCCGTATGTATATATATAAAACCCACACAACTGCAGATCTTATTTTAGGTTTCATTTATGCTCAATAGAAATCCTGTTGGGTCATGAGAGAGATGCTCCATCTAGTGTGCCACATTTCTGTTATCCTAAACCAAGAAAAATATACATTTCTTTAAACTGTTTTGTAATTTAACCCACTTTACCTCAGAAAGTGAAGGTTTACACCATAAACCCACTCTTCCTCTTCTTCTACTTAAATCTCTCCGCCAATTGTGTTTTTGTTTTTCACATCTGTGTCTTTTTTGTGTAAAATTAACATGATAAATCAACAAGACTTTAAGTCGGCTTGATAGATTCATATATCTCTGTGCTTTTCTAAATTCTGAATTTGACAGTTCATGCATTAAAAGCACTCCTAAAGATGTGCAGACATTTTCTGCGGCTTCTTTTTCTTGGAGTATTTTTTGTTTGTTTGTTTTTTATTGGCGCTTCATTCTTACACGCTTTGAGCAATTTGATTCTTTTTTTGCAGGTTGTATTCACCTGACAATAACCACACACAACGGTATTTTCTAAAATAAAACCAAACAAAGTGAAACATCCTGTTCAACTATTAAAATCAATAAAAGCCCACAACAATAAAGCTGTGTTAGTTTACCTCTGACTGAGATCAAAGTCTCAATATTTCTTATTTCTTCACCTAATACTTTCTTTAGAAGTCTGAACCCACATATATATGACCATAGATATAGATATTTTCAAATGATTGTTTTCATATGATTGACAATAAAACGGAATAGGTCTAGAAATAAATAAATCTAAGATTTTGTTTAAAACAGAAAAACACTCCAGTGTGTAACATTAGTTTAATCCCCGTCTTAGAACTCACCTTTCCTTTTTTTCTTACTTCACCTTTCCCACCTTCAGAGAGAAAACCCTTGTTTGAAAGGAGAGATCAAGAGCCTCTTCTGGGTAGAATCATCTCTTCAGCATCCCTGCCAGCTCTGAATGTTTGGCTGTTGCACAGAAGCACTTGGGACTTGCACTTACCTTATTTTTGACTTTGACAGTTTTCAAAGGATCACCGCTCCGCCTTGATGTTGGAGTATTTTCTCCTCGTAAATGACTGCATCTCGCTTGTCTTAAGTTCTGCTATGTGGAAAAAAAGGCATGGCCATCTAATTGATTTGGTTTATTTCCCCTGGGATTTATCTTAATCCAATTATCAGAGTGCACCAAATGACTCTAATTTAGTTCCGAAAATGGAAAGGAGGTGCTATTCAATATTTCTTAGTTAGACAGCAACAGATGGGAAAACGGCAGTGATGCTGAGGCCTTATATTTCAGACTGTAATATTTGTCTGCAGTACAGGCATCCTTTCTGCTGTAAATTCTGTTTATTCAGATTAGCAGATCAGATATCTAAAAGATTATTTAATTCTAATGTTCTGTGGCTCTCTAAATTTGTTTTATGTCTTTAATTTGTTTTATGTTCCCAGCTTTGTCCTTCTTTTTATTTAGGGAGGCAGTAAGTGAAAGGGAGGCACTTTGAACTGAAAGGATTTGTACATCTCTATACTTGAAAAAAATATTTTTTTATTTATTTATTTAGTTTTAACCTATTCCTAAATTAACTTAATATCAATAAAAAATAAATAAATAAATAACTGTTTACTTTGTTTCTTTGCTATTCCTGATGGACAATAGAACACATGGTAGAGTGATCCGCGTTGCACTTCTGAGCAAAGGAGAAATGCATTTCTTTGCGTTATTCACAATGAATGACAACGAAGGGGTGTAGCTACTGTGAAGCACAGAAGTATAAATGTAAGTATTTTATTGATCATTGTGATACTTGATAGAGTTTGGGTTTTTGCATGACTTTTTAAAGCTACGAAACCAGTTGTATCCCTTTTCCGAGCGCTGGCAGCTACATGCTAACGTAGATGACCGTTGACTGTTGATGACGTCATCATGCGGTAGTAACGCCCAAATGTAAAGACACCATTTTGCACTTTGGATTCAGCCAAAGAATAATGTAATAATGTAACCATGAACAAAGACACCTGAAAATCAGGTACTTCACTACCAAATATTTGGACACATTTAATTGCAGTGGTACCGATCTAAAAATGTTTTTTATTTTTTTATTTTTTTTTTGCAGTGTATTTCTCAAATCTCTCTATCAGCACACATTTATCACAATCTGCTTCCAACATTGACATATTCCTGCAATGTTTTGGAGTTACTGCAGCAATGGTTCTCCAGGATTTTTGGAGCAGCTTTAAAAAAATGTTGTTTAGTCTTAGAACCAGAAAAAAGATTGTTATACTTCTGCCAATCAGACGGTTTGTTTTATTTTTTAAAGTCTCACTCCAACTTTTTTTTTTGTAAAATCGTTTCTGGTGGTCTTTTAATTATGATTATGCAGCTTTTAGCCAAAATCAAACGACCTTTTTTTGCTTTTTTAGGTCATTTTCTGCAGAGCAGCAGGGGCCAATTAGAAATACAATTTTGGGTTGTGGGCGGGACTGTTGGCGTGGAAGCTGGCTACGCTAATATCCAGCCGTACAGTTTTTGAGCCAGATAGCCAGATGATTTTAAGATTCTTTTAATGGTTTGTAAATGTTTTTATGGTCTTGGGTCTTCTTATTTCTTATTTATGTGACTTTCTTTTAAGATATGAACACTCACGGACCCTGAGGTCCTCTGGCACCGGCCTCTTAGTTGTTCCTAAGGTGAGGACCAAAACGTATGGTGAGGCTTCGTTCTGCCATTACGATCCTCGCCTCTGAAACGACCGTAGAGGTTTTTAAGAAGAGGATCAAGACCCACCTTTTTAACTTTCTTTTAGATAGTCTTAAATTATATTAA
>NC_050514.1:31484863-31530294 GCF_002922805.2 Oryzias melastigma | reverse complement strand
GCGTCAAGCACATGTCAGATTAATGCGTTTTTAACGCGACAAATCTGACAGCCCTAATATATATATATTATCATTATCTAATTTTATTTTGTGCATTTAGTGATATTTTTCCTTTATGTTTTTACATACATTTTATGTAAGACATTTTATTATCTTTCTTTTAAGGTTTTATTCCCCAGTGTTTCCCTTTGGGGATCCTGAGTACCAGGGGTTACTGGTTCAATCTGGGGAAGCTGCCATGGTTGTCGCCCTTTCGGGGGCGGTTGGGGTCTGACTTTGCACCTTGTGGAGTGGACCCCACTGCTGTCCCTGTTGGGGTGGGCACTGTGGCGATCTTTCTGTGGCTGAGATGGCTGGTAGTATGAATAGATCCCCAAAATACTGTTTCTTCACAGCTGAGCCAAGCCCAGGGTTATTTTTTTGTTAGTTTTTTTCTATACGTATTGTTTGTGGGATCATGTCTGTGTGCGTTTATGGGGGGGTGGATTGGGTTTCGCTTTTTTTATTTGATTTATTTGCTTATTTCTGTACAGCGCTGTGTGAGCATGAGAGGCGCTCTTTTATAAATAAAGTTTGATTTGATTTGATAGAGAAAAATTAAGATGATAATAGATCTATTGGTGCGCAAGTGAATGCTTCAGAATAAGAGACTTTGGCACACCCATTTCAGTAGCTGCATCATTCGTCTGAGCATTTTTCAAGCATCAGGTTTTCATCTGTTTCAATGTATTTGAGTAAAGGAATATCCAGAAATGTAGTTTTAATCGTAAATTCTTTCATATAGGTCTTCTATTATGAGGAAAATGCTACAAGGACATGTTAAAAACACAAAGAAGACGATTTTCATTGGAGTGGCTCTTGAAAGCAAATTAATTTATGCAATTCTATCAAATGAATGTTGTGACTTTTCTGAAAAAGGCTTTAAGAGCAGCGGTCCTACTGTGAGGAGAGTGCTCACCCATGTGTGGGCATCTCTACAACATCACTTTTCTACAAAATCAATAGCTGGTAAAGTTCAGAGTGCATAGAAGAATGAAAGATACCATAACTGAGAGCTTTGCTCAAATCTATACGACAAATACTCTCACAAGAGGGGTTCAGAAAAACTCTGACACAAACAAATCTGCCCTACTGCGACACTCTGAGGAACAGAAATGTTAAATGCCATCGGAAAGCCTGTCCCTTTTCTTCAAGACGAAATGTGTGTGCTGTTATCGTGCAGGTTTCTAACCAGGAGTAGGAGCCAATGAAGTATAACTAAAGCTAGTAGTAATGCCCAGTGAAGGGCTTGTTTTCAGGAGGCCTTTTGCTGCTCTTCATATGCCTTAACTGTAACCCATCTATCAGAGCTTAAGAATTAATCAATGTTTTTATAATGGCCTTTAAGCCCTGTGGCATCTCTCACAGCCATGCCACTAAATAGGATGCGAAGCTCAGATCCTCAAAGAATTTCCATCACAGGAATAATGCGGTCCCAAGGCACTGCTGCAAACGCTCGCCCGCAGCATCAGGCGCGCATAATTTAAACACATAAGCAGGTTCTTAGCACACCTTAATCAATGCCAACAGTGTCTTTTAGTTGGGAAGAAGGAGAAAGCAATAAAGAGATAACACTGGTATAACCTGGGGACTCGCTGCAGAAGAAATATAGAGCGCTGAAGCCCTCTGGGTAATGAGAAACAAAACTCCTGACAAAGACTTTCCCTCCCGGAGTTTCTGCACCACACCGGAGTCTCATAATGAACTGGATCAGATCGCACGCTTGACAAATTCATGTGAGCACAAGAGGAACTCACCAGAGTGTCATCTAACTCAAAAATAAACAGCAGGAAAAAAGTTCAGTTCCCTAAAATCAATATGCCAAGTTTGATGTTTGAAAATAGAAGTGTTTTGTACAAGTCATGTCAGCCCAAACACCGGCAGTCCTCGGAAATCCCACCGCGCTAAAAAGTGATTCCTGGAGTCAGAGTAGTAAACAAGGGACATTTCCTTTGCAGCAGGTAATAACAAATGGAAGAGGAATAATTTAAAGAGCTTTTTGAAGCCTGTATTTCTTTGAAATGTTGCCCCCTCTGCTGTAAGTGGGTATCCACATCAGCAGCCTCTTCCTCCATCTCCTATGAAGCTGATGGATGAAACCATTCCGCCAAAACCAAACATGCCCGACAACATTATTAGTGCCATTTCCTCCTCCGTATTAAGGTGAGAAGTGCTGAAGGCAGATGGGCAAGAGCCTTTGCTGGTGATAAAGCACCTTCCTCTTTAGGTCTCTCTCCCATCACTGAGAAAATGTGCAAGATTTATCAGTGCCGGCCTGCTCAGGAGCTTTCTGTGGCAGGGCAGCTCTCTGAGGACGCTTCTGTGCTGCTCTTTCTCAGGGAGCAGGTGTACTTTTGCTGCATTCAAGTTTAGGGTCGTACCTCTAATGGCATTGTCACAAACGGAAAATAAAACAGGAAAAAGATGAATCAATACTGCATTGCCTTTTAGCCATTAGACATGTATTAGAAATGTGTCTGCTTCTTTCTTGACCTTTGTGTGTGTTTTGTTTATAAGGCTAACCTTTTGCATGGAAGAGATCCGGCTATGCACCAATTACGGCTTTTTAATGATAACAATGAAGCTCCTGACTTTACCCACTGCAAGTAATTAGGCTGACAGGGAATTATATGGGGACCTTTAGTTTGCAGCTTTGAGAGGAGAGCGCAGATGTCCTGGCACCGTCGCTGTTGTTTTATTCAACGAAGAGGCTTCATTCACAAAAACAGAGGAGATGAGAGTCAGAAAATGGGATGGATCTGTACACAGCCAGACCAACCACGAAGAAAGAAAGAAGAGTCACTCGCACAACTAAAAATTACACGTTTTCTGTTGTTTAGATTAGATTAATATGTTTTTCACTAACTCGACTTGAGGAGGCCTCAGCAGCTATATAAATAAAATTGAATTGAATTGAATTGAATTGTTTGTACTTTTGTCTTAATTTACCATTTCTTTATATTGTTTTTATGAAGTTAATTTGATGGTCTGCATACCTTAAGTTTGGGAAAATACCTTTTCTTGTTAGGATTGCATACTTCATATTGTCGTTTATGATTTGCCACCAACATTTTTTTGGGTTCTAAATCATTCTCCAGTGTTGCTGTGACCAAGAGGCTGAGACGCCATTTGTAAACAGTTCAATGGTACAGATCGAGGGCAAGGAAAAGGACGGTGTCAAAAAGACAGGCGATGGTCAAAACCACAGAGGCGAGGAAGAGGAACAAATAAACAGGCATGGGTCAAAAGCAGAGAATCAAAATATCGAAAACTGCTCAGACTGACGGGTAAACACGATCAAGACTTCACACTGAAGTTAAGGCTGGAGTGAGTATAAATGCTGGTGGTTCTGATGAGGATGACGATGATCAGCTGTGATGGAGAGGACTAAAGTGGTGGCTGATGGGAGTTGTAGTGAGGAAAGTGCTGAAGCTGGTTTGTACTCAGGAGAGGGGTCCCTCTGGTGGTTGGAGGAGGACATCATGACAGTTGCTCTAGGGTTAACCAGTGGGTAGTTCAAGTTCTTGGAGCCAGAAAAAAGTCAATGTTAGATATTGCATTTTTGTGATTGCTAAATCTATATAGGTGGGCCACAAATGGTTTAAAAGTGGGACTAAAATGTGGGCCCTGATTGGGTTAGTCCACAGTTTCCATGGTGGCCCCACCTATAAGTTTGCCATCATTGGTCATGGTGCCTACAGGGACCAGCAGCCTGGACGGTGACCCTAGCTCTGCCGGACTCTGGGCAGTAGAGATTGCTGCGCTGTTCACCAGGCGACTTGCTATCATAGCGAGCCAGCCCACTGAGAGCCCACTTATGCCAATGAGAGCAAACATAGGTGGGGCCATCGCGGAAACTGTGGACAAACCCAATCGGGGCCAATTTTGGGCCCACTTGGCCTGGCTGGCTGCGAAATTTCACATTTAGGGTAATTTTTATGTTCTCTACAACGCCCTTTGTTGAATTTTGTTGTATTTAATACTTACCGTGATTATTTAGAATAAACTTTACCTAAAGTGTTTTACACGCCTTTCTTAGTAGTCTATTTGGAGTCAGAACTACTTAATTTCCTAATTTTTATTTGATAATTTTCATAGAATAAAAAGAGGTTAGATTGTTTGTTTTTTTTTACATGAGCTTGTGCTTTGGACTGTGGTGAGGAATCATTGGTGATTGGACCCAATCGGCACCGGCACTTTCAGGAGCTGCCGTGCACGTCCATGCAAGCGCTCAAACTCCTAATGAAGCAGGGACCTTTTACAACTCTTAAACCATAATGTTCTACTGGAAACAATGATTTTATGGGAAATAAAGAGTATACAAATACAAAGCAAATGAACATGGTGTAGTGGTTAACCCTTCCACTTCACAGTAAGAAGACCTTGGTTCAAGTCCCTTGCTGGGTCCTTTCAGAGTAAGGTTTGCATGTTCTCCACATTCATGCGTAGGTTTTTTCCAGGTACTCCAGCTTCCTCTCACAGTCTAAAATTATGCGTCTTAAGTTGATTGGTGACTAAATTGTCCCTTAAGTGTGACTGTGTGTGGGTTGTCTGTCTGTGTGTGGCCCTGAAATGGACTGGCCAAATGTCCACTGAGTAACCGCGCTGCACAAGACACAGAGGCTTAGGAAGTTACATGAACAAAACATCAGCAAAGAGGCAGAAAACAAGTCAACCTCTTATTTTTGTGGGAGAAAAAATGAAATACAACACCCCCCAGCCTCATCTTTGTCAAATGATGGAGAAAAAAATGTATAATTCCTTTACATCACAAATGATAAGCCAGTTTGAATGTGACCTACGTTTTCCAAAAATGAAATGGATCAACCATCAAAAGATAATCACTTTGAATGGACACAGAAGTGAAAGATAGCCATTTATTAGCCACTGTTCATCAAATGTTAATGTCATTCATGGAATACAAAGACTCAAAGCTATTTTTTTCATCTATTTTGCAAACCAAAAAAAAAAGGAGTCAGTCAGAGATGGCTTTCATTTTCTCCATTTCTAAAATGACTTTGGAATTCAATTACAAATAGTTTATTTTCTGCAGCATTCATATTTTATGGATGCATGTTTCTGTTGGTTTCATAGCAACAAAAGAAAGGACAAATCAGAGGGAAATGGCCTGTTTCTCCTTATTCAAAGAGATCATTCAGTGTGCAGAAAGCCTTCTGCTGCCATCATCCTCTCTTTGCATTCCTGTTCAAAAGGCAGAATTTTTGCCTTTTCCTGTTAAACATTTAAAGACCCTCTGCTCGTCCGCAGTGCCTTCTTCTCCATTCAGAACCACTGTGCAATATAGTAGAAAGACGGCTACACTAAGGGAGACTAACATTGTTTAGGAAATATTCCTAAAGGGATTTTGAAAATGTACAGATGTATTTGATAATAAGATAAGGAATAAATTCTAAGATAAACACATAAGGTAATCCTTAAACAGAAACAACTAGTAGGGATATTTTACATCCTGTTTTAGTTAACAAAGAACTATTCACAATTTATGATATTCTATTCTTTAATGGCTTAAATACTGTTCAAAAATGATGTTATGTTTGCGTATTTTTTATTCACTTAATCATGCAGTCCATTTTGCTAGTTTTTATACCAAATTTTTTTTGCTGGACAAAAAGTCAACACTTTAACATCATAGGTGTCATCAGCAACAGTAAATAGCAAATTCTTTGAAGAATTTCAACTCTTTGATCGTCTACACGATTGGGTTAATTCTAATGGATTCTGATGCAGAGGAAAGTAATTTTTTGCTTTGTGCTAATATGTAAAACTAAAGTATTGCATATGGGCACAAGAAGAAAAGCTTGAAGACCTTGAAGAGTTATGGTAGATCAAATATTGTTAGTCATTTTTAAAGGGTTAAAGAGTGCACATCTCCATCATTTGAAAAAGTTGGTTAGCTTTTATTAAAAAAAAAATCGAATTGAAGACGCGAACGACATTGAAAGACTTGCAGGCACTACCCGTTTCCAACCTAGCCGCCTAGCCCTTCCCTCACCCAGGCTAGTCAGAGCTACGTGTGACAAATTAGTGAAAAAAATATATATATTTTTCAAAGTGGCGCCTATTCTGAAGGTTTTATCTCCATAGCAACCATTTTATGTTTTGATCACCTGGGGATACCGAACACTTCTATTGAAGTTTCCAAAGAATTGGCTAAAGTAAACTTTTGGTTTTCCTTAGCAACGTAGGTTATCTGTTAACCACGCCTACATTCCTAACATGATCATGTCCTGTGTTATATACTTTTTCTCAGCTGTAGCCAGGGACATATCCATACAATTTTTGCAACATTTTATAAAATAAATGTGTAATTGGCCCTGCGACAGACTGGGGACCTGTCCAGGGTGTACCCCGCCTTCGCCCTTCAGTAGCCGGGATAGGCTCCGGCACCTCGCGACCCCGAATGGGACGAGGCGGTTAAGAAGATGGATGGATGGATGGAAATGTGTAATTGATAGATTAATGTCACTTTTCTGGGGTAGCCAGGCGCACGCCTGTCAAAATCTAAAATGACTAATAGCAACAATATTTCCAAATTGCTTTCAAAAGAGGCTCAAAAGTTAGGAGATTATCGATAAAAATCTCTAGGAGGAGTTTGTAGATGTTTAGAAAGGTGTTTTTTGTTTTTTTTATTCAAGATGACGGCTTCCTATCAAGGCCAAATGTCAACAAAATGTCTGTGATGGTTGAAGATTTAAGCTGGCGACATGTGTGTAATTTCATTCAGATTGCTTGAACTTAAGTTTTCTTTTTCCCATATTATGTGACAACATGAAAATCGCTAAATGTCTTACTTTGCCATAAAATTGCTGCTAAGCAGGAAAAGCTCGATGTGAAACCACTATTTCTCTGCACGGATAGAAGTCCG
Organism: Oryzias melastigma; assembly: GCF_002922805.2. NCBI lineage: Eukaryota > Metazoa > Chordata > Actinopteri > Beloniformes > Adrianichthyidae > Oryzias > Oryzias melastigma. Next base: position 31,523,369 of record NC_050514.1, on the reverse strand, counting down.
TTGGGGTGATTTGGACCTTTGTGCATGAATGCCACCTGGATTCCTTCCTGTGGAGACCTGAGGAGCTCCCTGGTAACCTCAGACACATCAGAAAAATGAGTATCGACTGGCCTGGGAATGAAGAGTTGGAAGGGGTTGCCAGGTACAGTAGGTGAAACTCCCGCCAGTAATAAATTGATAAATGTTTTGCAAAGTAACACACAACTGTCTGATCAAAATGTGGTTTTACATCTCCTTAGAGTAGCATGAGTTTAAGCGTCTGCTGCTGTCATGGAGCTGGCATTGGGTATAAAACTGTAAAAGTTTGGGTTTGAATCTCATTACTGTCATCCCTGCAGACAGCTCATGTAGTTTATTAAACTTTGGAGATAACCTCATGTAGACGGTAGGAGATGACCTCAAATGTCATGCAAATATTAACCCTAATTTTCAACATTTCTTAATCAACTTTATTAATCTAGATGATAAAGCTATGTGTTGTAAGGTTACTTCATTTATTGAGACATTTTTACTCATTTGAACCTGGAGGATTAATAACATCACTATGATATGAAAATTCCCAACTGTAATTTAAAGTAATAAAAGACAAAGTCCTGTACGGAACAGTTGTTCCTAAACACAGAGATTTTAAATGTTTATGTTGTTTTGATTTTTATCAATTGACTGAGTTTTCACAAACAGATTTCCATAAATACTGTAAATCTGTGCCTTTGCCCACCGACTGTGCTGCAACTTACAGGTACTAAATGTCATTCTTTTTTGTCTTAAATCCTTCCTTCTGGGCCACATGGTATTGTTCTTAAATTCAAATCAGAAATTAACAACTACATTACTGTGATACCTCAGCGATTTATTACGTACCACAATTAAGACAGGTTAAAATTAACTTGTTTAGGTGTTTTTTTTCCAATATTTGTGTCTTATCCAAACCAGGTTCTGCGTACTCTTTAGCCTCGCTTCCACTGAGCGATCCGGTATGGTATTTCCAGTATTTCCATTGTAAAATCTGTTGTAGGTCCAAAGAAAAATAAAATGGGATGATTGGAGCGGAAATGCTGTAACCACCTGTTGATTGGCAGAAAGTGATGACGACATTAGAATGCACCGATACAGCGCCAAGCTAGCTTTTCAGTTTGTCTTTACGGTGGCATTCTTCTTCGCCTCAATCTTCTTTAGAACATTAAATTCCTGTTATGCACGACGTACCAGAAGTAAAGCAAGAAAAAGACGAGCTGCTGGATGACCTCCATTGTTGTCGTTTTTCTAGTCGTCGCACTAAAATGACAGAATGACACGCTAGCGGTCTACAGCACGCACGTGCCGTTAAAACAAACCGCTCTGTGGAACCGAAGCTTAACTGAGTGGAAACGCTCGCCAGAGTTAACTTGACCGTACCATACAACTTCTTACTGGACCGGACCATACCACTCCTTACTGGACCGGACCGTACCACTCCTTACTGGACCGGAGCGCACAGTGGAAATGAGGCTTTTGAGTAGTCTTTAACTTTTTAGTGCTGGAGCTGTCACCAGCAACACATAATAACATGTTCTTTAAACTACTGTGACTCTTTAACCATTTACACAATTAATGCAATTCCAATGGATTCTGATTTGGAGAAAAGCTGTTTTGGGCCAATTTAAGACACTTGTATTAATTTGTATTAATTATTGGCCATATTTGTTTAAGAAAATGAGAAAATATCAAGTTTCAATAATATTCACAATCTAGGTTTAAAGCGGCCGAACATAAAACTGATGACCCAGCATTCTAGCAGCATTTACACGCCACACTCATGGACAAATCTTGGAGACACGAATAGAATCTCCAATCAGATTTGTGTGGTTGTGGTTTTGATTTGTGTGTATAGTTTGTTTCAAGCTGTTGTAATTTTAAATTGTGCATGTGTAAGTTGTATTTTTAATTCCATAATTTTTGCATTTATGCACAAAATGTATTGTATGAGTTACAAATGAAGAATTACACAAACACAAATCAAGAAGTACGGACGCAGAAATTGGGGTGAGTCTAATTTCTCTCCATACAAAGCTGCTTTTTTCCTGCATTAGAATCAGCTGACTTTACGTTAATTGCGTAAACGGTTGAAGAGTTATGGTAATTCAAAAAAACATCAACACTGAAGCTAAAGCTCTTGTGTTAAAGGGTTAACCAATGATACTCAAGCATGTGTATCGCTCTCTATTAGGGGTCTGTGACAGGCTATATATCAAATAATAATGAAACAGGTTTACACTAAACTGTGGCTGGGTAGATTACCTTTACCCCAACTGCAAACACAGCCATTTGTATCTGACTTTTTTTTTTTAAACTACAGCATACATGAACTGCATGCTGGACAGCTATTTATCTAAAGTACTGTAAGGTGTTGTTAGTATTGATTAAAACTTACTGGACTGAATAATCAACATGTCTTTCTGGCAAGTTGAGTTTTGCTCATTAATAATGCCTGTAAGCTGTGAACATTGTTGACATCCAACAGCCACTTATTGTATGTGTAACAGAGTCAGTCGAGCAAACACCGAGGAATTTAGCAGCGTCACACGTGTGCGTGTCAAGAATGACCGAGCAGGCTTCAGGATTTAGAAAAGTGAAGCCATCTCTCATCCCAGCATATCCCAGGATCATCTGCACTCATGCTGGGAAGCATTTAACTTCTCCCTCTGGCACAGTGTCACTCTGATCTTTTCCCACTGATTACACATTAGAAATGTGGTAGAAATGTGGTGTAATTTGGAAAGAGAGAACCTAGGACGCAGTGACATTCTTATTGACTCTTTCCAATTACGCTACAGCTTCATTAAGGTGACCTTCTCCAATGTAACCTGGAATTTTCTTCCTCCAGTACACAGGCAGAATTCTGTTTAGGGGATTCAAAAAGCTCTGCGTTTTCATCAATGCTGACTTCCCTTTTTTGTGTCTCGAATCAGATTGTTCTCTCCACAGAGACAGCAGAATGTAGGTGGCTTTAAAAAAGTTTATGCCTAATTCATCCAAGGCACAAAAAGAAATCCGTTTCATGCTCCAACACCTTCTGCAAAGAAAACTCCAATATACTCTCCATCTTCAGACTGCAATAAACAGCAGAGTCAAAGATGGCATTGTGAGATGTCATTTCTACCAGTAATGGGCTTGTAGCTCTAACACCTTGGCTCTCTATTGTAAGGTAATTGAGGTATTATTACATGGTGAAATTGGGTCAGTTTTACCTCAGGAGGAAATAGGCAACATGACAGAAACTCTCTTTCACAGAGATTGCTATCAAAAACACATAAGGAGCTTTGCGGGGATGATTGATACCCAGAATCAGAGGCAGTGACTTTAAATCATGACCTTTGGAGAACTTAAAAAAAAAAAAGATTTCCTTCATGCCCTTTCTTCCAGAAGACAGATGATCCTACTGCAGAACTTTCCTGTAGACCAAAGACACAGTTTGTACCTACAATGTCTTAAATATGGACAATCTTTAGCCCCACATGAGCTTTGCTTGAGATTTCTGAGACTCTGTGGAGAACGAAGTGCAAAGAGTTTCAGTGAGATGTTCTTGGATCACCAGATAAAGACCTTTTCATTGATGTACATCAAGACTGATGAAGCTAAATAAAACCTGAAGTTCAAATCTCATGGCTCAGCTACAACACATCACCGGGATCGTTTCATTGCAATAATGTTAAACATGGTTCACATGTCCAAGAATAAATCTGCATTTTTGATGGAGACTATAGCAAATTTCCTTCTGATTTGACCTTGATTGGTGGATATTCAATATTATCTCATAAATACTTTGATAATGGTCACTGACTAGAAACAATGGACAAAGTGAGGTGGCATCACTCACGGAAGATTCTTTACCTCCGGCTCTTGCGTAATCCGGCCAAATATGTAGCCATTGCTCCCTGATATGGGCATCGCCATGTAGGAGCCCGTAGGCAGTGATTGGTCTAAGTTGGTCAGAGTCACGTTTTTAGGGGAGTTACAGTTGCCAATGATGAGTCAGGTTGTTTGAAGTCCACACCCCTTCCACTAATTTGGGGCTTGGGAGAAGTTGTCAAATGTTGGAGGTGGGGCCAGCAGGCACCAGATCCTTTCACTGATTAGAAAGAAGAAAAGGAGAACGTATCAGAGCAAGAATTATCACTCTAGCAAATAGAATAAGTAAAAATGATTTCTCAATAGAAATCTATGGGATTTTGACTTCTTGGAGCAAGCAGGTACTTCCTGTTGGAACATGAGGGGGGAGGGGCTGTGCTGTCTTTTGTTTCTACAGTCAATGATGGTGATTATTTACGCCACATACTGGGGATGAAAGGGACGCGCTCAGCAAACTTGGTTGTCCCCACATTTAGGGCTGGTACACTAAAAAAAGTGAGACATTGGATAAATTAACAAAAGTTCTACAATTTATTACATTTAAAATTATTAGTTTTCATCAAAGTAAATTTTTTAGTCGATGGTTAACTTAACTTACAAATGTAGTTTGATAAAAACTAATATTTTTACAGAACTTTTGTGAATTGATCCAATGTTTCACTTTTTACAATGTATTTCAAACACAATCCTGAAGGATTAAACCTCCAGGATTGGATCCTGATTTGAAATTGGGCATTTCAAGTCAAATTTGATCCTGAAGATTAGAATTTTGTGATCTAATCCTGACTTTAATTTGTATTAGAGGCCCCAGTCTGGTATTTCAAAACTTTTGATTGAATCTTTGATCAGTTTGATTCTGGAAATGAGGATTATTCTGATCCCAGATGAGAGCAGGATCTGAAGCTGACCCTCTATCTTCTTTTTCTTTTAAAATTTAATGTTAAAAATGATCATTCTAGATCAAATTATTACTCATATTTGGTCTCAAAAGTCGGTAATACTTCATAAACACATTAACAAACATTAATAATGTGTTTATAGGGTGTTAGTAAGACATTTATTATCACAATAAGCAGATACGGTTTCATGTTTAAAATCAGGCCACTGTCTATTGAGGCCATATTAATAAACTGCTTACAAGCTTAACACATGTATTAACTGTCTCTGTTGTCAACATTATATTGAGTGTTTCACAGCACATCATCTGAAGTGTTACCCAAAAGTCTTGCAGACTCTTCCTCCAGGAGAAAGCTCCACCTTTTTCCAGGATCTCATCTCTCTGATCCTGAGATTTTTATCTGAGAAAAATTGTTCTGATCCATGAAAGTTTTGACATACCTGTGTAAAAGTTTTTGATCCGTGTAGTCAAATGAGAGGATTTGGTAATCTGGATTATTTTGATCCTGATCCATAGTTTTATCTATTTTTTTTTTGCTGTTCTTAATCAGTCCTGACCAGGAGATGACGTGAATTAACTTTGCTTTGCAAACTTATCGACTAAATACCCTCTCAGTGATGTGGAATAAAAATTAAGCAAAATTCAACGATGTAAATAAATAAAATGTGCATGAAAAGAAAGAAAACAGGCTTGTAATGTTGAATCAGTAAAAGACATTTGATCATGTCCTACACCATGATGTCATGTTGTTAATATCGGGAAATGTGGGGAGGCAGAAGTTTTGAAGTTAGAAAAGTAAAATTGATTTTGTAATACGGCGCCTTTATTGTGAAGCTGCTGCATTTTTGCTGTGAAGCAACAATACTTTAACACATTGGGGAGTGAGATTGCATTGCTCCAAGGGTCATGCTAACTTGGCATTTTCCACCTCTGAGCTGGAGATTAATGTATTCAAAGACTTGCACAAAATATGAACAGCATATGTGGAGATGCAGTTTGTGCAAAGCCTGCAAAGCTTAAAAGACCCAGTTTTTAAATCTGTGGAGTTCCAGGTTTAAAGTTCAGGAGGACGACCATGTCTGCAAAACAAGGAAGTTCATGTTTTGAAAATTAACTGTTTTTGAAATGCATGAACATCGGTCAAAAGGCTGAATTAAATCAGATATTTTTTCCAAAATATTATTGCTGTAAAATAAATTAGAATTGTACTCTAGTATAATAACACAGTCAGTTTTTATAGTTTTTATTTTTTTATTTTTTGGGACTTTTTTTCTATTTATTTTATCAAGACGTAACATGGAATTAAAGAGAAAATACTAAATGAATGAGTACTGCTTGGAGCTTAATATCTAAAACAGGCCATGTAAGTAAGTTATGTTTGTTCTTTATATAAAACAACGTTGAATGAAATGTCCAAAAACAGAACAGTCATTTTTTATGAATATAAAATAATAATAATATTTGTTATAAATGCGTTCTAAAATAATTGCATTGCATTAAAGACCTATGCTAACCTTTCCTTGAAACAACTTTAGTTTTAAGTTTTTAAGTAGCCTGAACAAAAGATCTGTTTTTTACAGGTTTAAATATAGTTTTCTGCATGACAGAGAAAATGTTTGATAAAAAAAGAAAAAAAAATAGCAGTTTTAGATAAAATTAAAAATATGTCAATTTTATTTGTTTTCTATAAGCAGTTTATATGTTCCATTAGTAAGTGAAGTTAATGAAGTTATGTGAATGATGCCAAGTCAGACTGTTAGCAGGAGAACAAGTCAGATTCAAGTATGTTTTTTTTTTTTGTTTTAGAGCAGAGAAATAGAAAACTTACAGCTCAGCTTTAGAGGAATTTGAAAATCGGGATGAGATTAACTCAACCCAATTATTTTATTTTATTTTTTTGAAACAACAATTTCTGATTTGGTGAAAATAAGTAAATATCTCAATCAAACACAAGGTTAATAGATTTTCCTACGGAAAAAAAAACGGAGATAAAACTTAAGTGTTGATTTTGATAATTGATTGTGAAACAGTATTCAAACCAAAACTGAAAGGTTGTTTTTAAATGTTTTGGTGTCAAAAGCTTTTAAATAATGGTGACAAATCTGCTGCTGATCAAATGTCCGGCAAATGCTAGTTTAATATCTAAATGACAGGTTTTACATGTCCTCTAGCATAATCCTAATGTCCTGTTGCAAGTAGGGAATTTTCAAATTGTAGTTAGAAAAATCAAAATATACTCAGGTAAAAAAAAATAATACTAATAAAGTGGCACAATCTCAAAGGTAATGCATGTTTGGTTTCTGTTTTTACAGAAAGCTTAAGAGCCGATAGTAGTTTAGAGTAGAAATCACTGACACACATATCCACGAACGACCATTCCTGTGTGCTGTTCTGTAATGTTTATGTCTACGACTGTCAAGCTGACTTGACCTGCAAAACACATTTAAATGATGCAATACATCTCGTTATATTAGAACAGTGTATGTTGCACTTGGATAAGAATGTGGAAGGAGCTTTAAAATGTGCTTTTGAAATATTAAAGAAAAATGTTGCAATATCAGAAATTCTCAGCCTCACATTTGTGTAGAAAGGTCATAAAACTATATGAAAAAAACAAACTTTACAGCGACAATGTCTGCTCAGCGTAACCATACGGCACAAGGAGCTATATGACAATTTTACTGAATTTGTTTTTGCTTTAACACTGGTATCTCAATGATGACACTGCTGAGAGAGAATTAAATTAAGGTGAATTATAGCAATTCACTTCAGGAAGTCTTAGGAGTCATTTTTGTATTGAGAGAACAAAACAAAAAAACTTAAAAGAATTGGGTAGAACACGTAATTGATATGAATAATGGACACATACTTTTGTAAAAATAAAACAGTATCAATTATAATTATATAAGAATTACATACTGTATAGGTTTAAATTATACAATTATATAAGTTTGAGTTTATTAATTATTTCAAGCATGATTATTGGCAACAAAATTAATTCAACTTAGAAACATCACATATTTAAATAACTAAAAATAAGTCACAAATAGTATAGTGACTACAATAGTAATTACAAAATTAAGACCCACTACAATGCATGTTTTGGTGTTTTTTACCATGCGTTTGTGGCATTTTTCTAATGAAAATTAACCTCAAAATTGTATTTTAGTTTTTCTGTTTTCAAGTTGTGAGTCAGTAACACATTTCTAATGAACTCCTGCCGCTCTGCTAAAAATATTTCTTAAAAAAATACATTTTTGAATTCATTATTTTGACCAAAAACAACATAACTGTAAATAAAAAACATATATATATTTTTGCAATAGTTTATAAGATGATCGGAGTGGGTCTTTGGTAGTGGCATTTTAGCTTTTCTATTAAATGCTTGTGAAAAATGTATTTTAGATTGTAGTAAAAATGTATTATTGTCCTTTCAGCTTTTTCCATCAATTGAAATATTGTTAGTAAACAGAAAATGTTCTTTATATTGTAAAGCACAATACACCAGAGTGAACTATTGCCGGTCTTGGCTTCAGTAATGCACAGTAGTACTAGTAAGTTGTGTAACCACTTCTATGACCATCTTCTATGGTGAGGTAGAAAACTCCTGATGGTCTCAATACAAGGACAGTTCATAAAACAGGTAATATAATGATGCATCCCTTTGGTTTTTCAAAACAAAATTCATTATAATATTTCTTCCCTTTTCACAGTTTGACTCAAAAATGTAAACAATTCATCATGAATACGTTAAACAGGGAGCTGCTTTCTTCCCGGTTGAAGAAACTTTAGAAAATAGAACCAGAAAAAAGAAAAGCAGCAGATATGTCCTGTGGTTTCATAAAACAAAGCTGAACGATGGCGCAATCTCGTTCTGCTACATAGTATGCTGTACTGCTTGGCTACAGAGTATTTCTTTACATAGACGAGTAATTATAACACCGTTTGAAGACGGAGCAAAGCCAACGTGTAACCAAGGACAGATTAATGAAAAACAGAGCAGGAACAGTTGGAAATGGATCCCAAACTCAGATGGTTATTGAGTTTCCTCCCTTTTTAAATGGTTAGGAATAACAGGATAGTCCATCATTGTGAAACTTTATGCACAGCCTTTGATATTTGCTCTTTAATATTGATCACATAATCAATACAGCCTTCTTATATCAGGGCTGGTAATATTACTCAATTTTCAGAGTTAAGAAATATTAGTCTCCGAGAGCCGATCTATTGATCCGACCACACGTGTTATCAGGAGCTGCGATGGGCGAGTGCTCCATCACTGAAGTCACAAAGGCAGCAACCTAATCAGGTGTGGGATCCGCTCTTCCTGTCTCAACACAGGGACATTACAAGCACTAATTAATGCGTAAACTATATTATAGCTCCACTAAAAATCTTTAAATTCAAAGAATTTAATCTGCATGATAATGCAGATTAAGAAGCAAATTCTATTAGATTTTTGTTATTGTAAAAACAACTTTCCCAGTAGAGTTTTAATTATGATTATGAAGTTTTTAACCTAAATCTCACAACCTAAATGTCTTAAAAAGACATTTTTCATGTTTTTAAGCCTCTGTTTCCAAAATCTCCTCTGAGGGGGTGTGGCTTTTGGAGCTGAGCTTTAGGCAATTTTGGAGTTTAGCTAATATTTTAGCAACATGGTAAAGTTTTGGCTATTTTGTTATCTACTGGGGTTATTTTGGCTAATTTAGAGTTTAGCTTCTATTTTACCAACATGCTCATGTTTGTGATTAATTTCGTTTACTGAGGAACTTTAGGCAATTTTGGAGTTCAGCTAATATTTTAGCAACATGCTAACGTTTTGGGCTATTTTGTTGGGGTTTTTAGGTTAATTTAAAGTTATTTAAATTAGTTTTATTTTTTCCATCTATCCATCTTCAAAAAAATCCCTTTTGGGGTCACAGGGTTGCTGAAGCCAACCCAGAAACATCATACACAGGTTGTGAGTCTATTGCTGGGCCACACAATCACAAACACACACACACCTGCACACCTAGGGGCACTAGTTAACCTATGAACCATGCGCTTGGACTGTAGGCGGAGACCAACATGCCCTGACTAAAACCCACACATGTTAAAGGAGAACATGCTAACTCCACACAGAAAGAACCCAGCCGGGACTTAAACCATGAGCATCTCTCTAGTCCTTATTTGAATTACAAATACATTGAAGTATTATTACTTGTATATATGTTGATTACACTAAATAAGCCAAGCAGGAGACATTTTAATATAGAGAAATCCTTTTAAATGTTTGTTTATTTAAAGTTTTTTTACATTTCAAAATTGATCAATATAACTCAAAACTTAACAGGGAGATCTAGAAAATATACATATTTTTCTGGTTTTTAAATGCATCAATATATATGTTTATAAAAAAAAGTGTCAAAACACAGTCGTGAGAAGAGATTGAGCTCAGTTTATTTACTTAAAATCCCAAGAACAAGCAAATTAAAAAAAAAAAAGATGTCATAAAAAATAGCAAAAGGGTTAACAGGTTAATAGTGGGGATGTCTACCAAATGTTACATTCAGTTTATAAATATGACAAAAAGATTGACAAGCATTGGCAACTTTAGACATTTTTTTTCAGTATCTTAATTATAGAAACTGTCTGATTTTTTTTTTTTTTAAATAACCTTTTTTTTAAATGGTTGTGATGACAAAAATCACACAATTTAGAGTCAAATACTTTCACAGAAAAAGAAAGTTATTTTTTTGGACATAGTTTCTGTAGAGAGGCAGGAATTCATTAGAAATCTATCAGAGTTATGGGTGGTGGTGAAAAGCAACCCCGCCCCCCTTTCCCGCCATGTTACTGAGAGCTCGAAGGAGGGAGCTTGTGACTCCCAAGTATATTTTCAAATTGTTTAATCTGCTCCTGATCACAACGGTTTAAATAAAGAAACTGCATAATTACCATTTTACGGTTATTTAGTATGTCTCAGAGTCTTCAACTTGTTTTCAATACATATTAGTTCAACTTCAAAACAACATCATCTGAATGACCGAGAACCTTCAACGATACATGTCCAGCATCAGAAAAATGCCCCAAGAACATGTAATAAACAAAAAATATTTTTTATCAGAGTTGGTCTTTAACTGACAATAGCTGCATTTTCATTTCACATAAGCGCAAAACTTTAACAGAATTCTAGAAATGTAAAAAAAACAATTTCTCAATGACACTGTTTCCATTAAATCCTAATTATGTGAATAAACACAGACCAGCTCACATGATAAGTCATTAAAAAACAGTGATGGGTTATGAACACATTTTTTTTTTATTTTTTTTTATTCACTAAAAGGGAGAGTTTGAGTGACGTCACAGCAGTAACAAGTAAGCAGCTGGACTGGACCATTTTTTTCCTGTTTGAAAACATGACACGATCCATTCAAGTTTTGATCCAGTGTTTCACTTTCAGTGTATATTGTCTACATGAAAATTGAATATTATTAGTTCATAAAAGAACAAAGTTTATGAATTATTTGATACTGATGAAGACAGAGTTCACACTTAAAGTTTCCCTCATTTTCAGTGTGTGCAGCTGTTTGGGATCAGAATGAAGAGACACTGATGGAGTGTCCAAACCTGACACAGACATTCATTTGAAGTGTTACAAGAAAGCTGGGGGTGACCACTCGATGCGGTCCTACGTTTATAGAGAGACAGTTCTAGCCCAAAGTTACACTTTTAAGGGACTTTCCAGCAGTTTATAGAACTGTGAAAGATCAAAGTCCTAAAAAAGCTGAAAAAAAAAACCATTCAGATTGGTTCAAACTGTGTCAAAAAGGTTAGTTATACTGTCAAATTTAACCCTTTTAAATCACTGAATATATATTTTTATTTACTCATGTTGCATGTTGTTGCATAGTATTAATGTATAAATTTAGCTTGTAATTCCCAATGTTTGATTTCATAATTAATGATATAACTTAAGGATATTGACGTTTTGGTGCCTCTGTTAGTGTTCTATAACTTCACCTTGACTCCTTCTGCAATACATTTCAATAGAAAGCGTTATTATGATCCGAGTAAAGATGTATTTGTGTTACAGAAAATGTGGATGAAATAAAGCTTTAATCTTTGGCCCTTAGGCTCTGGACCGATGACGTCTTCCTCGTTTTGAACAAACATTGATGAATAACCCCAGAGCCTTGGTGCTGATGGTGGTTAAGGTCAAGAACATGACTAAGCATCGCTGCAGGTGGAAAACAGGGTTAAGGAGGGCTGGTGAACCGTCAGGAATGTAGAGAAAGATAACTATTTATGAGTGACGTAACAACCCACACCTGTAAGTGAGGTAGATCTATCTTAACAGTAATTGTTCCAAAGTTAAACTCCGATAAGGACAAACACAGAACTGAGTTTTAAGTAGTGGACACAATCTTACAAGATGATTTTAATGACTTTCGTTATCCTTTTATACAGCTCACACAAATGACATTTTCCGGATTTCTTTAACAAAACAAGTTGTGAAACTCATTCGTTTATGCAATCATCCAGATTTGCAGAATCAATTTTGGAGTCATGGGGTTGCTGGAGCCTATCCCAGCTACTGCTGGGCAAATCGTACCTTACTATGGAGGGACTTCTAAGTAAAAAAAAAACACAAACATTTTTTTTTTTCCCCAGAAATAGTCTTTTTATTTGTTGCCCGTTTGTTTTTGTCTGGTTGCTAACTGGTGCGCACCAGATAATAACTGGAAAAAAAAGAAAAGATGAAAAAAAAATAAATAAAATTAAAGTATTTTTTTTCCCTTAAAATTGAAGTTTAAAAAAAGTTTAAAAACTGAAGTAAAAAAAAATCTGGTTACTATTTGGTCGGAACCAGTTAGTGACCTTATTTATTTTTTTACTTTTAAAGTTCAATATTTAAAAAGAAAAAAAATCTTCCCTCAATGTAAAATAAAAACAAGTCAGAGTGCATCTTGGCTGCAATAAAATGATTTTGTACTTCTAGACATTAAAATACTGAGACATCTGTGACAAAAAAAAAAAAAAAGAAGTGTCTAGATTACATGTGTGAATGTTAAGGCCCAGGGGCCGGATCCGGCCCTCCAGATCATTTGATTTTAATGCCCCAATGTTATCTTGCGCTTATTTGTAACTTATATAATTTTGAAAAAATATATTTTTATGGAGAGTAAACTATTGAAAGTTATTTAATCTTTTGACACCTGAGGCATCGTCAGTGATGTTTAAACACAACATCTTTAACATGCTGTAACTTTTCAACCGTTAACATATAATCCTTCACAATCTGCTGGAATTATCAGAAGAATCAGAATCAGAAGCAACTTTATTGCCAAGTATGATTACTCATACGAGGAATTTGTCTTGGCGATGATGGTGCCCAACGCACACAAACACACCGAGGCAGCCATCCGTGGCGCGTTATCATGTTAACTGTTGAAAAGTTACAGTAAATTAAAGAACATAAACACTGGAGCTCCGGTGGTAAAGATCTATGGTTTAAGTTAATTTATTTTGGAATATTGTTCCTGCCTGTTTTTATTCATAGAAAAGGTAAAAAAAATATATTTTTGTAAAGTTTGTATATGCTATATATATATATATATATATATATATAAACATTTCTAGAAGCCTACCTTTATTACCTAAATACATTTTTCACTTTACTGCGTTAGCTTGGAGCCGAAGGAGAAGTACTACAACTGTCCAGAATGTGGCCGACCATAACTTTGTATTTTAGTATAATAATATTTTTTTTTTTTCCCTATTAGAAGTCAATTCATAGAAAACGCTTGGGCGCTTCTGTGATAAACTGCAGTAAAATAGAACAGCAGCTGGATTCAGACTGACAGCTCCAAGTCAATGAGCAGCTACAGCTACATCTACAGAAGTGTAATATCTCCTAAGAGTCTATTTTTCTGACTGACAGACAAGTTCACTCCGCTTACTGTTTTCACAGCACTAGGTGGTTCTTCAGGCGTGCAGAACCTGGACCCTCTGTGGGATATAAGGAGAGACGCTGCTGTCAAGCTGCTTGTTGAGGAATGAACACAGAAAAGGTATAAAAATGAGACAAGAATGGTGTTGTTTAAGATGGACTAACTGACAATTCCGTGCAAATGTTTTGCTTTGCAAACGGTATTTTCTCCTGTAAGCAGTGTTACACTGTTCACTAGATTGATTAACTTCGTTCCTGATGATACTCGTGTGTGTCAAGTGCTTGAAGAGATCCGGAGATCCCAGAGGAAAAGCTGCAAATCAAAAAGCAAGTGAGGAGATCAGTGACCACAAAATATGATGAGATGAGGGAAAAAGTCAGAAACAAAAACAACTAATGAAGCTCAGAGAGTAATATGCACTCGTTTTTCTTACATTTGTGTTTAAAGGACATTAGAAATGTAAGAACTGTTGATAAAAAAAAAAAAAACATTCAAAAATATGTCTTTGCCTAATGATCATTTCCATCAGTGATAACATTTTCTCTCCAGTCATAATAAGAACATTTTCTAAGTGTTTGTCAAGGTTATATGGAGGTTTTTTTCAGTTTTTCATCTTTTCATGTGATTTTAAAAGCTCCGTTTTTGGTTTAAAAGGAAAAGGTAATACTGCTTTTAACATTTGTTAAAAATCCTTTAGACGTATTATTATATCGTTCAAATTAATGTTCTAGAATTTGACTTTTATCCGTTTTTTGGTTTTTTGTGTAGCACATTTGATCACAGAATTATGTGAAAAAAGACAAATCTGTACATTTTTATTTATTTTTTTAACGATTAAAAAAGTATGTTAATTTATATCAATATATTGGTCGCAACTAATGGTGATCCATGATAAAAATAAAAAAATAATAAAACATTACTGTAGATAATGACAAATTAGATTTTTGTATTGGCTGATTTGAATATTTCTGCTTATCTTTGATACTAATCAAGTTTTGCTTTTGTATCCGTCTGCCTCCAAAGCTTTAAAATTATAGCTTTGTTGTGACGATTTGTGACTTTATCTGCCTGTTTTTGCTTTTTTCTAAACATTAAGCCAATCTGCTGTAGCAACAGGAAGAACAGTTCCTGGTAAATGAAAACTATTTTCAGATTCTTAACATGTTCTTGTAGAATTCTCTCATAGTAGAGGACTTACACAAAATAATGCATCATTAAAACTCAATTTCTGAGTATTTCCTAATTTAAATTGAGTTGGATCAGAAAATGGGATGCTTGAAAAAGCTCAGACTAATGAGGCAGTACTGAAGTGGGCGGGGCAAAGTCTCTTCTCCACATGCTCCATTATGTTGCATTCGCTTGTACACAACTAGCCTCTGGCTCAAAACTGTATGACTATATTGATCCAATATTGCTTGTCATTATTTTGCGTCGCTAATGTTAGCCTGAGACTATAAGCCTGCACATAAGTGCACAAACAGAGTTGCTGGCAGCAGGCAAGGGGCGGGGTTTCTTCAAGCCAAGAGTTCCGCCCACGACCCAGAATTGTATTTCTAATGAGCTGCTTCCGCTGTGCCTAAAATATGTCATAAAAAGCGACAAAGGTTTTTGGATTTTGACTAAAAACTGCATAATCATCAAATAAAGATTGCTGGAAACTTTTTTTACAAAAAAAAAAATAAAAATGGTTGGAGTGGAAATTTAAAGAAAAGACGTACCACAACAAAAGAGTGGATGAGTTTTTGCAAATAATGGGAACCCACTGTATTGTTTAACCAAAACTGGGCAAAAAAACAAAACAAACTCAAAGTGAAAATTACTCATTTTCATTGATTTAAAAATATTTACCACCCAAAATAAAGTAAAATGTATTTAGTTACATTTTTGATATAGACAAAAGAAAAAGGGATAAAACTTTAACGTGTTTACGTTTGTGTAGTTACAATTGAACTTCTTATAAGCATGTGTATAATTAGAATTTATGCCTTTTTGTGTAAAATTTATCAAGCATATTTGATCCATTATTACAGTCGCTCTTTATATATATTTAAAAGAAATTCTTCACTATTTAGAAAGAATTTATAAGTGTTTATTTTTTGTTTAAGTTACATAAAAATATAATTTTATCAAGGTGGAGGGAAAACAAATACCTGGACAAACTTTCAACTAATTTAGTTGAAAATTGTTGTTGAAAACCATCAAAACTTTATTCACAACTTTTAGGAAAAATAGCCGTAACCTCCAGCTTTGTGAGCCTCAGTTATTACAATAAAAGGCATTTGAGATTGTGAAGGACTGCCTATCAATACAGACAGTAGCTTTACCTTTTTTCTTTTTACACTTTTGATTGCTTGTGTACCTTGTGATTTTGTCAAGAAAGAAAAAGTACCTTGACTCAAACAAGGTGTAAAAACACGGGTGTTACGGCTGAGATCAGTGAATTTGCCTTTTTTTTTGTACTTTTGGAGCGTTTTTTCTGTCTGTTTTCCTTTGTTTTCTGCTGCAGAGGGTTTCTTTCTGAATTCCCCCTCACATATTTGTTTGCAGATCGGTGCCCAAATTGTCTGAAGCACCTGATTGGTTGAGGATGTCCAGGTCTGAGTTGATGGACTGTTCATGAATTAACCCGCCAAGACAAGCACTACTTTATAGTTTCAGTTTCACGTTCAATAGTCTTGTGCCATAAAATTGCCAAAAAAAGAGAAAGATAATTGGATGCACAAGCAGTAATCTAAATCTAGTGAAACTACTTCAGCATCAGCAAGGCAAGTGCATCAGCGACACACATATCAGCTCCGCCTCTCCACTCTGTCCATCACGGTTCGGCAGCAGCGCTCTGATTCGCTTGTTGGGTCCAGATGATTTTAAGAGTCAAACCCAATGAAGTGAACCTCAAAGAATATTTCTCTAGAATGAAAAACAACAGCTGTGGTTCATGGTAACAAAACAGACCCTCTTTAGAATTTTAAGTTAAAAGTGATGCTGCAAACTGTTTCCCATGCAGACAATTCATCATGATTTGACCTCCGTGTTTCATGAATTCTCATTTAATTTACTTAAAAGTTTGAGTTTACTGTGAGAATTTATGTAAATGATTGTAAAAATATTTTAAGTAAATGTGTGGAAACTGAAATATAAATTCAAATTAAGTTCAGACCTGGTATGATGTAAATGATATAAGCAGAAATCAAACCTTTAGGTTTTACAATGCAGGAAATGCTTAAGAAGAGCTGGCGCCATAAAAACGTCCGATTTTACTCAGACTGCAGGATTCATTGGAATGAGACCTGAACCGCTGAGTCATGTCTTCAGCTGCTTTTTTGGATGCTTACTTCTTAGTGGTGCAATATTGTTAAAAAAAACAGAAGATATTACTGATATAAGCAGCCTTGTAAAACTCTGCCTCATCATGTTTTACTTTAGAATTGCTCTTTAGCTCCGACTTAGAGCTGAATTACAAAAAATTTGAGCTGACCAGCGCATGCTGCAGTGGAGGCACTCCAGGCCAGCGTCGCCTGCTGCCAGGTGGATGTATGCAGAACCAGATTGGCATATTCAAAGGTTTCCTCTCACTGAATGAGAATCAATCCGGAACCAAGCCAGTTTAAAGAAGTGGAAGACTTTCTGAGGAGAAATCTTCAAGCTGTCCGACTCTGAAAGGAGGACTTCAAAAGCAGCAGCTCGCTCTAGGTGTCCTAATCCACGCTGTTGTGCAACTTTTGTTCTCCTCACACCTCTAGTGGTGGTGCAGGAGAGGAATGATTATGGCTGGTGGAACAACAAAAGCTGCAGAACATCAAAGTGAAAAATACAAGATTTGAAGAACCTGGAAATCTTGAGGGACTCGGCAGGAAGTAATAACACTGAGAACATTAGAAATCATTTTTCTTTTCTCCCTGTAGTTTTTATAAATACAACATCAATTTCACAATTCAACCAGTTTATATTTCTGAAAACCTGGAGAGCTGCAAAGTACAAAAACACTCTGATGACTCAAAATTCAGAGTGAAGATCTTGTTTTTCATTCCTGAAGAAACCAAGTAATTCCTAACCATATCTTTGTATCGCCGTGTCCTGCATGTATGGCCTACATTTTATTCTATAACACTTCAAAGAAAAATAAAAACAAATTCATTGTCGGGTTTTCATGTCCCAGCAGAGCAAATGAACCAAATCAAGAGTGTAGAAAAGGGAAAAGTAGTAAAGCGTGCAGGTTACTTGAAGCAGAGCTCCAAGGTAACGTCAGACGTGTTTCCGACCTCCAGGGGTGCTCAGTGTGAGCGGGAATCCTTCCAACGTTCAAGAAGGCTCTTCTTTGTCAAGGTCAAGATTGTAAATCAGACTGGGAAAAAAAAAAATAAGAAAAAAATCTAAAAAAACGTGGACGTTTTCCAATTGTACGTGTATCAAAGTATGAGGAGTGGGCGATACTGGGAATTTTGGGTATTGATCAGATACCAAGTATTTACAGGGCAAGAATCGCCCAATTTTTTTTTTTTTTATGTTTGACTATAGAATAATGTCATAAATACAGTTTTTTGTTATTGTATAATAGAACACAGGACAGATAGACCACCATCCAGCTAATAAAAATGCAAATTAATAAATTACAACAATCTGAACTGAAAATGCATCAAATATAAAGCATATATTTTAATAATGGCATAGTATAATAATGAGAAGAAAACAGTAACAAGAGCAAAATGCTAAAAAAAAAAGGCTGAGACGTCAGGATCCATATGCAACATGGTTTAATGATAACGAAGAGCAAGTAAACACAACAATACTTCACTTTATCAATACTCAGATACCAAGTTTTCTTAATAGGTTTTCTTTTTTCCTTATTGATTTTTAAATATTGTTTTTTGAACATTTAACTCCAAAATTAGTCAGAACTGCCATGGTTTTACAGCTCTGGACTTTTGATATAAAATAGCTTTCAGACAAAAAAATGATTTGGGGTTTTTTCGAAAATATGAAACGTTAAAAAAAACAGTTCTGCCTCCAGTGAAAGGACAAAAAGAAAAACAAACAATCACTATATCAGTGAAGAAAGAATAGGTTCTTTTTTGTTCTCATTTTCACAGTTCTGGTGGATATGTGGTCAAACGGCGTCCTGGATATGAGCGCAGCATTTATTTGACAAAAATCGGTCTGTCCCTCACAGCTATTTTTCTGGTAATTACTGATCTTTCTACTGACGGAGAGCGCCACGTGCAATCTTCTGCTTTTTCAGCCCTCCGTCTGCTGGACTGTATCTGTCTAGAGTGCAGCCATCGTCCACGGGAAAGTTCTGTGCACATCAACAGCCCTGCATCTGTGTTGAGAAAACGATTACTGCCACTGGCTGTCTTAACTCCAACAAAACCTCCTGTTTTTATATCCGTTTTTGGTTTTCTGTGGTTGATTCTGTCTGCAAACACACATAAAAAATAACCTTTTTAGCAAACTCAGCTGTTCTCAGACAGTTCTCTGAATGAACAAGGTTGAATTGAGCCCCTACGTTAAAAATTAATTTAAAAAATATTGCAGATGTACTGAACAAAACTATTTTAAAGTTCAAATCCTAAAGCTCTTGCAGTTCAGTATATTTTTTTAAAGGAAATCAGGCTGCAAGTCTGACGTCTGGTCTAAAGATCAGAGCACAAACAGACAGTTCAACATTTATGTTGTGGTTTTGGGCGAGGTGAGTACAGCTGCAGGAAGTTTAAGCTGTGAAATGCTCTGAATTCACAGCGTTTAGATTTATTCTCATTCAAGCTGCAGCAGCAGCAGCTTCTGCTGACTCTGCCAGAAGTCTTCACAAGCTGCTGACCATTGACTGGACTGCTTTGAGGTGTTTCTTAGCTGAGGGAAACTCAGAGATCAAGGCACGTTTGTTTGCCGCACGTACTGAAAGATACCAGAAAGAAGAAAATATTCCCCCCCTCCTGAGTATTTATGTAGTCCCATCGAACACATTTAGACGTCTGTGTGCTACAGTCCAGAAGTTTTCATTCTCCTACACTGGTAAACTGACAAGAAGCTTTATTAACATTTAAATATTTAGTCATTTCTAAAAGGGAAAAATGTTTTTAAACATTCCTACATAGATTAAGAAAGATAGTGATGACAAATAACAATTTCCTCCCCATTCTACACAAGTCATGCATTGATATCTGCAGATGATTTTCTGGTCAAATATCCCAAATGTGTTCACTCTGTGCGTTGTACGTATTGTTTTAAGATGCCGATCATCTCAGGAGAGTTGTGTTTTTGGCCAGATGTCAGAGTACGGTCAAGGGACACAGAATTTCCCTCTGCTCAGACCTTTTCCACATTACTGCTGCTGAAATGTGGTGAAATCATGGTACACAGCTGTCATAAAGACTTAATTTTATTTTTTCCCCTATAGATTTAGATATTTATAGTTTACAGATACAAAAACATATGTATGAGATTCAATTGCTCATATATTTAAAAAAAATATTCAGCCAAGATTATTGTAGGTTTTTAAATAAACTTATTAAACCTTTTATTCATCCAGGCAAGAAAAAAAAAAGATTTTTTTTCTTAATTTAGGCTGTGGATCATTACTTAATTGGTGATCTGATTCTCAAATCAAGCTGTACGATTCATAAATTAAACCACGATTCCAATATATTTGGACAGTTGTTATATGTATGTCTTTTTATTGGATACATTTAATGTAAATTATACACAACATTACCATTATTTATCCCTTTATTAAACTAATGAAAATGCAAAGTGTGACAGATAAAAAAAAATGGCATTTGTCATTTTAAAAAAGCTTTGACACCTTCTGGTTAAATTCAGGAATAACATAAAAAAAGAAAAACGTTTTGGATCATTAAAAAACAAATACTCATGTCAGTAAACAGAATTTCAGTCTCAGAGACCTCCCGTCTAAAAAAATAAAAAACACACCCGATCTTCACTTCACCAACTTTTCATTTTGAAAATTTGTTTACTTTCAGTGACATTAGCGCTGCACATTCAGCGTATTTATTTATTTATTTTTGTTTATAAACCTTAAATCCAACATTATTCTGCAATTTAGATCAATAAACACATTGTGCCTGAATTGTATTTTTACTACACTCTACTATATTTATAAAAATTGTGAATCAGTGATTTTGGACATCGCGAATATTCATGCTTACATTTTCTGGAGCAGATCGCAAGTCTTCGAATATTTGTTACACCCCAACATATAAGAACAAATAATGAGTTCCAGGGGACACAAAACAATCAGGATAAAACAGCAACACATTTATTGCTTCCTCCCTTTCAAACGATTGACTTGTGATTGATTATGTAATATGTTAATTTATTTATTATTATCCGATTGCTTGAAATAAACCATTTCATTCATTTAAATAATTTGAATTATAAAACTAGATTATAGCAAAATTTTTCTGTAAGTTAACCACTAAAATTAATTTAAAAAAAAACATTATTTGAAATAAAAGTGTCAAATCTAAGGGTTTTTGTTTAGTAAATTATTCCAGTTTCAGATTAAAAGGACAAAAAGTTCTTTAAACCAGATGTTTTAGACACATATTTGTGATTGTCAGGACCCAAAATGCAGAAGACCAGGGTTGGTGGCAGAAACTGAAACACTTGATAAGTAAACTTAAAACAAACAAAAAAAAAATCATGAACAAAAAAATGCAACAAAAGGATAACAAGACATAAGAAAAACTGGACTTGGAAAAGCCAGACACTTAAATACACTGAGGGTAGTAATTTAAATAAAGACAGCTGTGGGTAATTGTTAAATGGAAGCAGGTGATGCTGACATAAGAAAAACGAGCTTGAAAAGAAAACTTTACAAGAATCAAGAAAATACAAAGTACAAAAAATCCAAAGGACACAACCCTGACAGTAAAATGTTATTTTTGTTTTTTTCCCCCTGGATCTATTTTTATCAACTTTCTTTCTCGTTGAAGTAATATGTCTGACATTAATTAAGTGGAATTTTTGATTCACTTGTCCCTAAAAAATCAACTGTTTATTTTATCACAACAGAGAAAAAAGCTTTGAAAAATAAACTAGAAAAAGAAGGAAACATTTCAATAATGAAACTCAATAGTTGGCAGTGAATAAAAGCAAATGTCCTTTTTATCCTTATTTTAAAAAGTTAATTAAGTCACATTCAGTCAGTGTGATTAACTTCAAGGGTATTTACAAATCAAACCAAAAGAGTGATACACACACCAAAAATTATGACTTTTTTAGGGCATTTTTCATCAGCCGTTTGTGGGCATGGACTACATCCGTGATCAACAACTTTTACTGTTTCTCGATGCAAAATCCATTTCTAACATGAGATGTACTGTATCAGTTTTTGATATTTACTGGAAATATGTAGATTTAATAAAATAATATTTTCTTCATAATTCAGTTGTATGAGAACTGACAAACTCGCAACAAAAAAAGCACAAAAAACGCCAAAGTTCTGTACAATCGCGGCCAACTTTGCTGTGTTTCATGAATGTTTTAAGGCTGTTCTCACTCTGTGGCTCATATATACGTGGTCAGGTTGATTCATCCTCTCTCCATAACACTCCGGTCTACGGAGGTCTTTATGTGTGGCATAAGATGCAGTCAATCTTTGACTTCAATTTCCTGGTGGTGGTAGACGTAAATTAGAGGAATGGTTCAATAGAGTGCCGGCTTCCCTGCCTCTAAAGCTGAGATACAAAGAGGATGGTTTTAGTTTGCACCGCATGAGACATTAGAATTTGAAGAAAAAGGACTAAAAGAATTATGAAAATAAAACATTGGTAAAATATTTTTAACCAAGAGACACAATTAAAACAAAGAAAATCTAAAGGAGGAGGCATTATGCTTCCTCAGATGTTTTTTTTTTTTTTTTATTATAATTTAGGATTTCAACTCCAGCAGAAGTGGCCAATGTTAACTCCCCTGAAGCTCCAGCAGATCATGAAGCAGAATCATCAGAAACAAAAATAAACTTTTGGAGCTTCTAAGTATATTACTGTTCATTCCTCTCTATAAAGAAGCCCAAAGCGATATTTTGATCCATTCGTGCATTTCTGAGTAATCCTCTAAAAACCTGCGCTCTCAGCAGCCCCCCCCCTCCATACCCACGAAAACAAAATGTTCACCTGGAGTTGTTTTCTGCATTTTGTGACCAAATTTCCCCGTAAAATGAACCCATCAACCATCACTATTCTTACTGTGCCTAATTTGGGGGTTAAATGCCCAGGCTGCACTGTATGTACAAAAAAAAAAAAAAAAAAAATAGATGTTTTTTTCATTCCACTTAATGAGGACGGCTCTAGGATGACGTCATAAAATGGGAAGCACCTTCAAGGAGCGATAGGTGGAGCCTCATAGATCAAGACGTTTTACTACCGGGTATGAAGAGTTTGCAAAAGTAACTCATATTTCATAAAGAACTTGTTTTTTAGTGTTCCAACGGTAATATATGATCATATATACGGATATAGTTTACTCTGAAGGACTTAAGAAAATCATGGTATGACCCCTTTAATGAAACATACCTTTCACTCCATCCCTGTTCCTCTCCAGGTACCCCTGGGTGCACACAAGGTTCCTGACTCCCAATCCATATACAGTTAGATATAGCTGACCACGTTTCATCTCATTCTCCTGGAAATTATCTGGCCGGCAGTTTGGTTTGGATCAGGGGTGTCCAAATTCTCAAGGGACAGCCTCCTGCTGGATTACCTGGATCAGGTGTGTTTGGCCAATAAGGAGCTTCAATGGCAGGTTGGTTGGAAAACATGTAGGACGCCGGCCCTTGACGATGGGATTTGAACATCCACGATTCAGTTGATAAACTAAATTGATAAATACTCTTACTTCACAACAAGAGGGCCCAGGTTTGAATTTGGGATCATTCTCCATGGAGTTTGAATGCTCTCCGCTTCCTTTATTTTCTCTTGGGTTCCTCTAAGAGTCGAAAAAACATGGTTTCATAGACTACATGAAGATTCTAAAATTGTCTTTAGGTTTGAATGTGATTGTGTGGACCTGTGACAGACTGACGTCCTGTCCAGGGTGTACTCTGCCTTCACCCAACAGTAGCTGGGATAGGCTCCATCAACTCTGTGACCCCAAAAAGGGATTTAATGGCTTGAGATTGATAAACTAAAACAATTTCACGATTTCTGCACTGTGCTATTACTTTGGCTTTGTTTAAAACTAAAGAGGATTTATTTGTTTTCTGCCTGCAGAAAGAAGGCTGACTTTAAAACTAAGCAAAGAACCTGATATTTTTCAAATCTGGCTTCTTAATATCTGGTTTCTCGCACTGCATAAGCTTGTGGTATTAAGGAATTAGAGAAATCTAACAGGGATGATAAAGCTTTGTATAAACATCATATTATGAACCGCAAAGATAGAAGTTTAGTTTGAACCTTAAGTGAACAGCAAACTGAAAATGTGGCCAGCACCGTTGACAGAAGGGACCAAACATGCAGGAGTGTTAAATATTAAGTTTATTTTACATAATGCTATAAGTGTCTAATGGACATATGAAACCCAAACAACTTCAGTGCAATGCATCCGTTTGTGATTTATGAGGCTCATAAACAAAGGTCACAATAGCAGCGGTACAACATGGTGGAGCTTCTGTTTTCCTGTGGGGCCACCTTGCCTCAGGTAGGAATGCTGTGTGAATTAGATCAATGTTTTTTTTTTTTTTTTTTTTCCAGGCATGTCGCAGGAAATGTATTACCTGTATTGCACCTAATGCAAAAAAACATCCGCCTTCTGGGAAAAAAGTGACACCTTATATGCAAAAGTGCGGAGTAAAAACAGTTGGTGGAGCTCATGGTGAGGCGACAGAAGTCAGAGTTCTGCTGTTCATTGGGCTGAATGACGTAAATGTAAATGTTCTATTCAAGGACTGAACTCAATAAAATGTTTCTTACTGTGTGATGTTTCATCTAATGAGTCAATGCAACATTGACAATTTGATTGCAAGATCTCTTCACAAGTAAAAACAAATGGCTAAACAATAAGACTGATAACCCAAAAGTTTTACGTTTTGGTCTACCAGTGGAACTAACATCAGGAATAAAGACAGGAAGTCACTGGTTGAGACCTAAAAGGAGATTCACCTTGGACTCTCCGTTCTGGTGCTTCCTTTGGCTTCAGGGTGCTTTCAGGGACAGCTCAGAAAAGAAAACCTTGGATGAGGTTCTGAACGTTGCTATCTCTGGAGTCTATGCTGCTCAGCTAAGTCCAGTTGAAATATTGGTGGAGGGTTACAGAGAGGGACAGACCCCTGCTGGGCTTCTGGTTCGTGATAGACCCAAAGGTTTTCATGTCCTACCACATAGTGACTGACTTTATTAACTGACTTAACTGTCACTGACTTAATTTACAATGAGGGTTCAATGTTATCTTGCATATTCTGTAAAACTTCATAATCTAGAAGTATGAGGGAAGCTGTGTTTACAAGGAAACCTGCTGTAGCAGGAGTTCACAAACCTGGTGGTGGACGACCCTGATGTGAACACAGGATGTTTATGTGTCCACCCAGACTCTAGATCACATTTACTGCAATGCTATACTCATACTGTGCTCTGAAATAATCAAGCGACCAATTCTAATGAAAAGTCTATGAAAACCAGCATTTTGGTCTTCTGCATTCAAACTTAATGCGTCAGTTCTCGAGTTTTGAAGTCCATGTATACACTCTGTACAAAACGTGTGGCCACTGATCACATGTTGAAAGTTAAACCAGTTGAACTTTGACCAATCAGGGACTCGGATACTTATTTCTTTTTTATATCTAGAGTCTGTTTAAAAAATATATGATAACATTTGTTAATCGCTGTATTTTATTTTGAAAAATTTGTTCAAAAATTGCCAAGATTTTATTGTGTGTCTTGGAGTAACTTCCTGCCAAAATTGATGCAGATCGCCTGTGGTGCTTCACTTCGGTTGTGAACTACACCAAAGGTTAAGGAGGGCGCCAAATGGAAGAGGCCTCCATTCTGAGCTGTTTCGCAACACGTCCCCATCCGGCGTGAACCAGGCATGAGGGTGGATTCAGAAGGGAAAAATGATTCGTTCTGGACAGAGTCTGCTTAATTTGTTCCAGATCGAGTCCTCAACATTGCGTTTGGTCTGTATTCAGACTGCAGTCAAGCAGACTATTCTTTTCTAAACCAAACCATGTGACTAAAGATCTCTTCAGTTATTGGCAAGCAATTACGGGGACTTGTCAAAACAAAAAGAGAAAGATGGAGGTGCTGCACTTTGCAAATCTGGGAGGATAGCCCACTCTATCAAACATTTTATTTCACTGACCAAGTGAACCAAAGTTCAATCCAATTGGATTGGAAATGAATTGAGACTACCTCAAAAGATGAGAGCGATCCCAGGTACTGGACCAGGGTCCACCTGGGTGTATTGAGACTGAAAATTTGTTAGGGATCATTAGTGGAAATGAACTCAAATGTCTCCGGTCTGAATACATTCTTAAAATGACACTCTGCATTAAGGATTGCCTAGCGCAGCTGTGTCTGCAGCTTACCGCTTCCCCAGTGGATGGATCAAATGCAGAGAACCAATTTAACACATTTAGGTGCTCGACAGCTAATTTTACTTTAACACTAGCATTGAAAGAAAAAGCCAAGGACAAGATTTACGGGTTTTAGACATCTTTAACATTTCATGGCAAACCTCTTCTAACTGTGAATACATGCACCTAGCATCAAATAGAGACAACGTGAGGTCCATGTGCTAAAATTTTGTTCAAGAATGGCCGTTTGATGCATTTTTAACCCTTGTGCTATCCTATCCATGTTTACAAAAGACAGCACCGTTTTTTTATCTTCACTGGTGTCTGTGGCAGACATAAAATCCTGTCCCCCTTTGTCAGGAGAGGGATCACACATCAACGTAAGGGTCGGGTCTTCCGGACCCCATAAGGTTATATCCCATGTCCAGTGTTTGTATAACATAACGATGGACGAAGAGAAAGAGCGGCTCATATAGAGAAGTTCTACTAGTCTTACAAAAAAGAAATGTACCGTTTTGGGGACAGCAACATGAAAAGGGTGAAAGCAACAGCAGTCGTTAATGAGAGAACAGAGGTTTTATTGTTTAAGCTGAAGCTGAGAGAGTTACTCCAGCAGACTCCATGAAGGATGAAAGATTTCATGAAAGATTTCTTTTTAGAGGCTGAGGAATCCCACTGTGATCTGAGCGATTAATGCATCGAAGGTTATATGGAATTTGCTGCCATGTGGCAGCGCTCTAGATGAGTGATTGATGCAGAATTTTTCTTTTTTCTTCCTTCATTTGGAGTAAAATTGGAGGAGCGCATTTTATATTTAACATAGTGAGCTGCGTTTCTGTAATGAGGCATTTATGGACACATCTTGAATTAGAAAGGAGATGACTGTACAGCTGACCTTTTTGTGGCTTTTTTGTCATAACTTGGACTGTGACCATGGCAGGATGTTGTTCTCCTCTCCCCTAGTGGTTTATTCATAGATCTCTAATCCATCCTGTTGTGTGACTTCTCCCCTGCTGTCTTTGGCATTAAGTTATTAGAAATCAATGAGCCACAACTGTTATTATAAGCTGATTAGAACTTATTCCTACAGGGAATCACCCCTTTTTCCTGTGTGAGTAAACGCTTTCTAAAACATAAGCTGACTCGAGGAAAACACTTTCTCAGCGAAAAAAGAACGTCTGACGAGTCAGGTTTCTTTACAATAAAGCAGCTTTGATTAAATTATTCCTCAGATGTTGAGGAACAAAATTGACATCATGTTTATTGTTGTTGTTTTAAACTGGAAGTTGAACATGTTTTCGTTTAAAATGAAAAAATGTAATATTTCAAATACTGAAACTCTTTAAATTCCCTCTCCAATGAAAATCTTGTTTTTTGAGTTTTTAACATGTATTTGTGGCATTTTTCTCATGAAAGAGAACACATGTTTTATCGCTAATGCACAAAGATGGCTCATCCTTCTATTGGTTTCAAAAGAAGGTTGGAAACAAGTGCTGCATTTTTCTTACTTGGGATGGCCTACAAAAAAAAAAAAAAAAATCTAAATTTTTTTACACATTTTCCCATCATCAGTGATTAAAAAAATAATAATACATTTAAAAATAAAGTTTAAGCTGTTAGAAAATTCCCTTTTGTTTCAATCCTATTTTGATATCCAGGAAAAAAAAAAGTTAAAAAAAACTACCAGCAAATGACCCACTGGTGTTGACTGATGATTACTTTACCTGTCTCATTAACCTGGAGAGCATTCAGTGTTATTTTTATAATGGGCCCCCAGAGGACCGTTTTAATCCTAAACGCTCTCTTTCCTTTTGCCAGACACCAGAGCGAACGCTTCTTTCTTGACAGAAGTGTTGCGCTCAGCAGTGTCACCGATGGCTACTCTTTGCATCTGCATCAGCACTATTTCAAGTCCCAATCCTTTAGGACAGATTAGTCGCAGCAGCCTTACTTCAACTGCAGTTTGGCAGCCATTTCTTTATTTATTTAGTAGATTTATTTGATAGTGACTGAAATAAAAATGTAGATAAACTAAAAAAAACAGCAGTTCCATGTCCATAACACAATGCTTTTAGCGACAGGTCATTTAAGTTGAGAAAGGTTTCGGACAAAAAAAAAAAAAATCAATCAGTAAACTTTCAGAAAGTGCAGAACGCAATTAGATGTGTGTAAAAGGATGAATACATTTTTACTTTTTACAGTTTCTCTTCAGATAGTAAAACATGTCCACTCCAAGAAATGGTTTGTCTGATTTGTTGCAGAACAATGTAGATCGCTAAACAAAGAAATCCTGCAGCATCTGCATTTATGTAAACGGAAATTGTTCAGTTCTGGACAGAGAAAGACAGATCCTAATGTGTAATCTCGCATTTTATCCACAACTTAACAGAAAATAGCAACCAAAAACCTGTGACTAATTTATATGTCTTTGTAGAATACAACATGTTTGTATTACATACATTTTTTTTTAGCTTTTCATTCTTGACATATGTGTGGGGGGCAGAGAGGAGTGCTTTTATTGTGCTGTGTTTGTTCTTATATATACAGCACTTTAGGGTGTATTTTTTATATAAAAGTGCTTTATAAATGAATTTAATTATTATAATGTTAATTCCTCACGGATAACAACCCCTGATTTGCTGCATTCACACATTTCTGAGCATTCCTCAAAAAACCCTGGGCTCTGAGCACCAGCCCCTTTTAAATTACAAAAACGAGCGGGTCCTCAAATTGTGAGGTCACAAAGTGAGGAACAGCCCCTTCCAGGAAAAGTCAGTGCTGCCAGTTTCACCCCCAGGCTAACACAAACACACATTTTCTTCCCTTGAGCCAGCAGTGATCGGCTAAACAATTTCCTTTTATATGGACAACATGCTCATCCATCTCTGTAAAAGTTCAGATGTTTGTCTGACACGGTGCCGAGGCCGGATCTGTGATGTCATGAAATGGGCGGCACCCACAGGAGTGAAAGGCGATACCTCAAAGATTGAGACATCTTACTTCTCGATAGGAAAAGAGCTCAGGAAATAATATTACATGAATTATTTGATGTTAAGTGTGGCAAAGGTAATATATTTTGATATATGGATTTAGTTTACATAAAAATAGCAGGATATAGGTCCTTTAAAGATATCAGATGTGTTCTGTGTCTGACAAGGGAAGGCGACTTATGTTTGGAAAACTAAACGATGTGTGATTTCAACACAATAGGTACTTAAAAGAAATCAAATTCCTATGAAAAATAAATAAATAATAACTGAAATTGTTTATGCCCCTGGCTGAGAACCCTCGCTGGTCAATTCATCATTCATCATCCTATGTTAGTGTCTATCTGTGCAGGTGAGTTTCACTTCTATGTCTGCTGGGATTAAATGAGGGGTAAAAATTACTGATTTTTTTCCAGAATCCAAATGTGGATTTCAGAGTTTTTGTTTGAAAACTGAGTATTGCTCAGAACTTTGACAGTTTTCTGATGCAGCATGGTCTGTAAACATGGATTCCAGCCTGGTAAACAACACAAACTGCTTAAAAAGGCTTGAAGAAATCTGACTGAAGTGCTCACATGGCCCATTAACTGTATGGATCTGACTGAAGTCGGACAGTCAGCGTATTTCAGTTATAGCCACATCCTGATAGAAGTCATTTCTGAAGCGTTTCTAAAAATGCTTTGTCTGTCGATATAAGTTTGAGAAGGATGAGCTCACATATTTACCCAGAACCATGGAAGGTGCCCCGCTGGTTTAATCAAACCCCAAATCCCTCTTTGTCAAAACAATGCAGCTTCTGCTTTGAAATGGAAGGGTGAAGCACGCTTCCCCGAGGTAGCCACCGTGAGGAGCTGGCAGATGGAGCCTGCAGCTGTTCTCAGGTAGGAGAGCAGGCTGGAGATTGGCTTGTGTTCCCTCTGGACCAGGCTCATCTCAGAGGGGAATTCACAGTCGGGCCTTTTTACATTGGCAGCCTCCCAGAAAAGGCTGCAAGCTGAGCTAAAACTTCCCACTTCTCTGCTCCTGCATCCTGCCGGAGCCTTTTTCCCCCTCATTTAAAACGGAGCTCCCATAAAGGCATGAGGTAAAACTAAAGGCTGACATAAAGACAAGTAGGTGTATTACATGATTATACATATAAGATTATCATTTAAAATATATTTCAGATGCAATGTTTACATTTTGAAGAAGAATTTGCGCTTTCTAGTAAAGCCGTAGACTTGTTCTTTTTTCTGTCACTAGTTACACAGATTATGAACTCCATTAGGGCAAATGGACTTCAGTAACATTTATTCAAGTCGTCATTGGAGGAGCTTGAGGTTGATCGGGCTGATCTGATCTGATCTTGCACGCTGGTGTGCGCCGGCTGAGCCGCAGCAGTTTGTTGACCTGCTGCCTTAGATCTGAGTTTTCCTGCAGTCACGGAACAGGAGGAACTGTCAGATGGTGTGTGGCTGTTTGACCTGGGAGTTCTCAGAGACCTGACAGCCAAACTGAATGAGTTCAATGCAGAGTCAGAGATTTGATGCATAATCAGTGCTACGTCTGCTGATTTCACAGCTCGGAAATATTAAAAACAATCCAAAGATAGAGAGACTAAGGGTGTTTAAGCTGACTTTCCTGTTTCAACCAAACCACGTGACTAAAGATATCTTCAGTCATTGGCCTGGAATTGTGAGGGTGGGGCAAAGCGACGAGAGAAAGAATTACTGAAGTCCTACACTTTGCAATCCTTATTGGGATGTTTCACTAATTCAAACTTTATGTTTCGCTGACAAAAGTGTATCAACATCTTTTTACTGCTACTTTGGTACGGCGGAGGCATGTCGCAAGGAGGTTACTGAGGAAACGATGGCTAAGAAGGTACAATGACAAGTCCATCCATCCATCCATCTTCTTGGCCGCTTCTTCCCTTTCGGGGTCGCAGGGGTGCCGGAGCCTATCCCGGCTACTGAAGGGCGAAGGCGGGGTTCACCCTGGACAGGTCGCCAATCTGTCGCAGGGCACAATGACAAGTCTTTATGACATATAGGTTACTGGAAAAACAGGGTGTAGCGATGCGTATCACCTTAAAGGTTGTTTTAAAGAAGCTGCATTCATCCGAGTTGCTGCATGGGTCTCATTATTGTGGTGTTGTTTTTAGAAGAATTCTAGCTTTTAGGATTCAGCATCCCTGGGTATGTGTTGCGTAATGAGACACAGAAAGGCATGTTAGAAGCATTTTCACCATTTCAGAATTCAAACAAGAGAGCAGTTGGACCCATTTTTTTTTCCTGTTTGATAACGGAATTCTTTACATTTGTCCATGGCTCAGTTGTTTTATTCCTACTCCGTTTACATTCAGTAGTGTCTGTGGCCGTTTTGGTCCAGTTGTTCCGCTCCAAGCACAGATTGTATCCAGACTGGGGAATCCCAGAGTGAATCAGAGTTTAGTTAGATTGGAAACGAACCAAGACCTTCTCAAAAGATGGTTCAAAGAGCAGTTCCTGGTACCAGACTAGGGTCCACTTGGGCGTATTCAGACTGAAAATTTGTTCCAGATCATTGGGGGAAACGAGCTCTGGTTCACTTTAAGTGAACAAATGTGTCCAGTCTAAATACACCCTTGAAAAAAAAATCACCTCAGATTCCCTTTTTGAACAACTGTGTCCAGCTGGATAATGTGAAAACTGAATTAAACATTTTTGAGAGGAATTGTAGACGTGTTTTATTACAAACTCCTTTACTCCGCCTGACACACAGACTGCGACTGTCAAGTTTCAAAAGGCCTTTTCTTTGCTCGATGGTGCGGACATGAAAATTAATGAATTTCAAAATAACATTGAATTACAAGCAACCAAGGAACCGACAACAGGGACTTTTGGAGAGAAGCTTCCCTGTCTCCTCCTGTCCTGCAAACATCAACTCTTACTCTCTGTAAGGTACAAAAAACACAGATCCTGCCTGACTGACGGACACCTTGCTGACTGTGTGAAACTAAATGTCTCCAATTTTAAGTTCCCATGCTGACTTCATTTGATTCGAAGCATCAGTTCAGAGAGAAACTTCACCTCTTCCCGCTTGTTTTTGTCCAGATGATGAAGGAAAAATGTTTTAAAGAAGCCTGCGAAGTGATTAAGAACTTCTTTTTTAGGCATCCGTTATCACTGTGGATTATCCCTTTTTAATTCAAACAGCCAATCATAATCAAGTATTCACCCAGACCGCAGTATAATACTTGTTATGACTTACTTTTTTTTAAACTAAAACCATTTTAATTCAATATGAACTTAAGTATTATTATTATTATATGTATGAGTCCATTTTTTCAAGCCCCTCAGAAATCCAGAGGTGCCTATGGTTTCTTGACTAAACTGGGTTATGGGAGTTTTAAAGAATCCTCTCAGCAGCAGCTTTGGGTTATTATAAAACCTGAACCGTTCAAATAAAGCAGAAACACTCACATTACTCGGTGCACTTGGTGTGGAACCGCTAATGTCTCACTTTCACAGGCATAACAGCTGTTCATTACGGAAGTGAAAGAACAGGATGATTGCAGTTCTGCTGAAAGAAATGTGGTGTTTCCTGCAACGTAAAAATGCTGATTTAGCAAGTTTTTTTTTTTTTTTTTTTCGGGTTCATTCGTTTTTTTTTTTTTTTTTTTTCACCCATAATACGTATTTTCATCTTTCAAGTTGCAGCTCTTATGAGGACGATCAGCATTCACAAAGTATGGAAAGCACAGCTGCTTTGTGTCGTTTTAAAGCTCATAAATTGGTAAGTTACATCAGTAAACAACTTGTGCTCCATGCATTTATTTTTATGAGAAATTGTAGGCTATATAGTAACACATATCTTGTTCTTTTCAGAAAAATATGCTTATATTTACATATTTACATATTTTGCTCTTATGCGACGTTTGGATCTTTTTTTTTTCTCTTTTCCAATTTGAAATCTTGTTTAAGTTTACTGCTTTGTTTGTTCTAAGCCATTTATATTCAATAAATATTGTGTTTTTGAGATATTCATGCGGCATTGCTGAAATATTTTGTCAATAAAAACAAAAAACTTGTGTTTCATTCACACTGGGCTCTGAAACTTGTTTTTGAGCGACCACTTTAAATAAAACTGTGTAAACGCGCATAAATACGAGTTTAGTTTACATAGTGTGTTTTGGGCTTTTGCATTTAAAACTTTTGAGTTGACGTGTTGCTACACAAGTTTTTAAGTCAATTTTTGGGCTCTACTTACATACGGGCCACTATTGAATGTGTGACAAAAGTTAAACCAGTTGAACTTTGACACCTCATACTTTAGTAGTTACGTATGAGTTGTGTCATTTTCAAAACACAGAATAGCCAACCATTTGACAATTGATTGTGAAGGATGAATTCATAACTGGGGTTTGAGTTCAGCTGGAAGTATGTATGACAACAAGTTTTTTTACGTATCAGAACAGAACTGTGACAGAAAAAGTCTGGAATAAGTTTAAAAGATTGGCACCGCTTTGACATTTTGCACCAAGCCTTTTCCAACTATGAGTACATGCGCTGGTATTAGGTAGGGATACTCCAGTGGGAATACTATATGCTAAAAGTATTCTTGGTGTGTATGTAACATTATAGGAAGTTTAAACCATTTGCAGTGAAGTCTTACATTTCATCACAACATAGATGTTCTTCTAAAATGATGTGGAATTAACTCATGGTGGGGTCAGATTAAAGGGCATTGTTTTTCTTTCACTGTCACTCCTTTCATAGTTGTGAAAGTGTGAATGAACATCAAAAAGAATATCATTCATCAGAAGTAGTTAGCTGTATTTGGTTTATGGGATAAATTATGAATATTACTATAGAGTCAGCATAAAGGTACTTGAGCTTTAAAAAAATGATCAAAATTACACAAAAAACCCCCCAAACTTTTAAAATCGAGTTTAAAGGGTAACACACCAGGACAGTTGGAGGCTGACCACTCGTAGTGGTCCAGATTTGAAAAATGCCAAAAAAAGGGGCGGGCTGAGCGGGGGAGGTGTGGTTTGGATTTGTGATTAACAGTCAGGTTAGCTTGAGCTAACATAGTCACTCTGTGTCTTCAATATGGAGAATGGTACAGAGGAAGTGATGACAGTATCTCCACAGATATCCTTCTGTGGAGGTTCTCCTGGGGCAGGCACTCGTGGTCTGGACCGAAGGGGATCCATGTCTCAGTGGTAAAAGGGCGCTAGCATCATAGCTAATAAAGGCTGATGTATTAAACTAACAATCCAGAGTGAAGCATTCACTGCAAATCCATTAACAGGAAGGAGTTCACTGGATTCAACTCCAATTACACTCAAACACTGTTGCCTAACTTCCAAGTCCACGGGAAAGTTTTGCAAGCCAGGAGTTTTTTTTCGTAACCGAAGGCAAAACACCTACAAACCATGGTAAAGCTAACATTATAACGACCGACATTTACAGAATCAAATATGGGCGGGGCTTCACTGGAGCTGCAGAGCACGATGACATAAAACTTCTGAAATGACGGAGGGCTTACACCAGTTAACCAATCATAAAATTCAACTGTAATAACTCGTTTCAACCTGTAGGGGGCAGCACATAGATTATTTTAGACTGATTTCAGGAATTAAACAAGTTTATTGGAAATTGTCAAAAATGTGGGAAGAATAAACAGTCAGCATTTTTAAAGCCCCATTTCTAAAGATTGACAACCAAAAAAAAAGTTTAATTTTTGTTTGATTACGCTTTAAAGAGATTGGCCTGTCGTGAACAATTTGTATTTCTGCTGATGCCAATTATTTGATTTGTGTCTAAGCTGTGAGGAAAAGATGACAAGATCAAAAAACAGTAAAGTACAGATTTTTATTGTTTGGTGGTGCAACCATAGTTCTAATAGTCTATGCATTTTAATATCATTGTTAAAATATTTTATTTTTATAAAATATTTTAATTTCAGGAAAAAAATATGTACTTTGTTTAGTCGTTAATGTGTTTTGTTATCAGATAATTTTACTTTAAGTCTAACTAAAAATCAGTGCTCTAAATTTTCTTCATAACTGGTATTATTATGCATTTTTTTAAATATCTGAAAGACCCCGAGGACAATTACCAAATATCACCTTTGATATAGAAGTTCAAACATCAACCAAATGAGAAAGGAGCTTCATTATTTCATGTCATCAACCCAGTGCTTTTAATATAAATTTGCCCTTGCTTTTGATCCTGTTGGACATTGACCAAGGCCTGTAATTTAAAGCTTCACTCTTCTCCTTCATTAACACTCTGGGCTCAATGTTTCAAAGTTTTATCATGCAGGCAAATGTTGGAAAGTAGAGTTCCCAAGTTTTAAAATGACTAAACTTATTATTAAAAAGTATAACTTAAAAAGTAGTTGTGGAACATAAAAAAAAAAATAAAAAACGATGTATCGTGGTTCGTGGTGTATCTGACTTAGAACCACTGAGAGCAAAGTACTCTGGTACTGACTGGGATGATTGGTCTGAACTAGACTACCTTCAGCCAAATGTTTTCTCCTAACGAGAAAATTTAGTACCTCATTAGGCGAAAATATGTCAAAGATGTCAGCTTGCACGCATCATACATGCTTAACTTAAATGGCTTTTTATGTCATTGATGTTTTTAAAGATATTTACAGTGATTGTGTCTTTCTTTCCAACCGTGTCTTTTACAGTACTTAGGCAAAAAAAGATCCTGCAAAGGACTTCATAGCCGTCCAGGGTATACCATGCCTTTTCCCTTGAGTAGCAGGGATAGGCTCCAGCAACCCAATTACCTCGAACAGGAATAAAGTTGGTTCAGAAGATGGATGGATACATGAATAGATGAAACATAATATTAGAATTATGATGCTGATGGGAGGGGAAATAACTTTTCAGATTTTTTTTTCAACTGCTGTAAAAGGACAGGATTAAAATCCAAAGTGTTTATCGATTCAGATTTTTTACTTGCTTTTTGAAACTTAGTGCCGTTTCTTATCTGTTCCTGGTTTCTGTGAAGAATCTCACTTATCCAGGACAAGTTAAGACAGGATTCTGTTCTGCAGGACTTTCAACAAGATGTTTGGTTACTTCTCTAAGAAGCTTCTTAATAATCTGAATTCTAACTGCAGATGGGAAATTCGGTTTATTTATGTGCTGACTAGCTATCCCAGAGGATAAGTAAGTAACCAAATGCTATGTAAGCAGATGTAAATGTCAACGATGCAGTGATTATCAGGATGGTTGGTTATTGTCCTATTACTGGCTAGGGGTCTTGGTGTAGCTTAGTAATGGTGGCACAAAACAAGAATGTACACAGGAATGTCTCAGACCTACATCCTTACTTCTCTGCAAACATGACATGCCTGATGTATAAAATAGGTCTGTGTTTGTGTGTGTTGGTATTTGTACCGTATTTTTTGCACCATTATTAGGCGCTCCATCAATAAATGGTCTATTTTTGAACTTTTTCAAATATAAGGCGCACTGAACCATAAAGCACATTAGGCTAGAAAAGTTAAAATTA
Source organism: Oryzias melastigma (assembly GCF_002922805.2). NCBI lineage: Eukaryota > Metazoa > Chordata > Actinopteri > Beloniformes > Adrianichthyidae > Oryzias > Oryzias melastigma. The sequence goes on along the minus strand of NC_050514.1, from coordinate 31,486,629 downwards.
TTTTAATAATTTTAATAATTACATTCACAGCATCTGTACAACCCTTTTTATAACAAGCTACACACTATCCATGTTAGCATGTTCACAATACCAGTAATACGCAACTTTGTTTGCAAATAATAAAAAAAAACAGACTGATACCACTAAAATAAACATTACTGTGACTGCGCTAATTTGCAAACTTGATAGTGTCACGTAACAAAAACACAGTCCGACACTGCTACATATTACCCATGTTAGTGTATGTAGAATAATGCCTAACCCTGCTAGCAACATCTAAAAAAAGAGACTGATACCACTAAAACAAATGTTACTGTGACTACACAAACTCCCAACCTTGATAGTATCACGTAACAAAAACACAGTCCAACACCACTACATGTGAGATGCGTTAGTGTATGTACAATAGCAACACATAAAAAACAGACTGATACCACCAAAACAAGCATTACTGTGACTATACCATCACCTAATCTTGTCGGTAATATGGAAAAAGGAAAAAAAAAGTTGACATGGCTAAATGCTAGCCGCATTAGTGTATTTACAACAACCCCCAACCTTTTTTCTCTCAAAATCCCTTCAGGATCAGAAAACCTAACCAGAATTGATCCATTAGTTAATTCATCAATATATAAGGTGCTTCAAACTCGTTTTCTGAAAAAATTAATCAGGCTTTTAAGTGTGCCTTATAGTGCAGAAAATACGGTATATATGAAAGTTAGTTTCCATGTATGTTAAATTGTTTGCTTATATGCATAAATATGTGGGTGGAGACAATGGTTGTGTGTGGTTATACATATATGTTTCTGTGGATACTTGAGTGTGGTTGTGCCTTTTTATAAACAGATATTTTTGACATTGATTAAGCTAAGCTTCAGTAAAGTCTTATTGTCTGTTTGATGTTTTTTTCTCTTCATTTTCAACATTTTTTGCATCTCTATCCACTGTACCCAAAATCACTTCCCAACTTTGACCTCTTACTGCTCTCTCTCCACATCTGCCTCCATGTGACTCTTTATCTGGTCTAAAACTAAACAAATTATAGTAAGAATACTTTATTACACCACCAAACGACTATGTCTAACACACGAGGTTTGTGTTTGATGTGTGCAGGACCAAAAAAAGAAAAGAAAAGGTTATGATTGGTATCAAAGGTGGCGAATAACAGCCTTCAAAATAAACATTTCAGCACCTATAAGGGTCTGTCAAAGCTTTTTCAGGTGTTTCTCCACTAGTCAATGCTTTAAGCTTCACAAACACAGATTGATGAAGCACTGCAGAAATAGTTCTTGGCCTGGAGCAATAGCAGTAAAGTTTCACTCTCCAAGTTGTAAGTGAATCAAAAACATACACATAAGTGTAAAGCCTTCCTGCAGATTGTTTATAGAAATTATCCACTCATTCATCTGACTATTTCTGCTGCAGTTTGTGTCAGAGTTCAGCCAAGCACATCGTAATCATAGTGTCCAACAAATGTCTGTTTAGGTTTTTCTTCATGGAAGAGACCACTTAGATCTGACATCCACTGCACCTGAAATGGCTTTTTTCGTTGCACCTGTGTCACTTCTGTTCATCAGGTATGACACAAATGTTCCTAAAGAGCCAAAAATAATCAGCCCTCTAGCTTTGTGTCATCCCAGTGATTCACCGTCGACCCATTTCTTTACTGCTGTAGATGGAGTGTTAGGAGCGTGCACACATAGCCAGTTCTTTATTGTTCAAAAAACATCTTAAGAACTGGCTAGTGACACATCAGATATGTCAGC
>NC_050514.1:31464127-31484799 GCF_002922805.2 Oryzias melastigma | reverse complement strand
ACAGGCAAACACAAATATTGGGACCCAGCTATTTCTTTCTTCAAATATTCTTTGTTCAATGTTTTTCTGTAAACCAGTGTGGCATCAAATATTATTGCATTTAACTGTTGTTGCTCTAAAGATCTTTGTTGTATGAAAATCTTTGTTGGCCAAACTAGAAAAAAATTGTCAAAAAAGATTAAGTGTTTTGTTTTATTTTTTTTAATGAATACAAATTCAAATATAATATCTTTCAAAACCTGATCAAAATGAAAATAAATAAATAAGACCACAACAACTCAATGTTTATCCTCCAGTAATGCTGGCTTGTCTGGGGAAAACAGAACGAATTTTGATTCTTGGCACAATGTACGTTGACTTCTAGGAAAACGCAGCCCACATTGTACGTATTTTTGGTAAGCATTTGAAACTCACTAAACAGTTTTTTTTAAACAAGAGAGCAATGCAACACAAAAACGACTTTTAATGTCAATGAAGAGACAAACCTGACATTTAAACCCATTTATTCCACCCATGTAATCTTATTTCAGCCATGCGAGGATATGCATGTTAAATTAGTTTGTATATTTTACTTAGATACAAGTGTCATCATGTTTTCTTTCTGATTTCACTGTGAAATTCTCTAAACCAGTGGTCCACACTGATGGTATGAGACACTGGCCAGTGATGGAAAATGTGCGTCAGTGGTGAAGAATTCCTCACTGAAAGGTCCAGACTGTGGAAAATGAACTCTGGTTCACTTTAAACTGCGTGTCAAAGTCAAGGCCCGGGGGCCAGATCCGGCCCTCCAGATTATTTTATTTTATTGTTATTATTGGCCTGATGTTAACATGCACTTATTTCTAACGTATGTAATTTTGACAAAATATATTTTTATGGAGAGTAAAATTTTGAAAGTTATTTAAGATTTAAGTTAATTTGTTCGAGAATAATATTCCTGCCTGTTTTTATTCATAGTAATGTTAAAAAGTTACATTTCTAAAGTTTTAGATGTAGTGTGTTCAGTAAATATTTATCCTGTTCGGCCCGATCTAAGGTACGTTTTGGATTGTTGCCCCCTGTACGATTGAGTTTGACACCCCTACTTTAAACAAACCAAATGTGTCCAGTCTGCTGAATACACCCTTAGATTGGGCACTTTATATTAACTACAGAAAAAAAAAAAAAAAAAAAAAAACTGCTAAAATAATCAAAAACATTTGGTGAACCAGAATGTAAAAATGTAGTTTTCTGTATAACAAGCTGACTTTTTTAACATGGAGATTGATTAATTTTTCGAACCTACCCCTAGTGGCAATTTGAGGAACGGCAAAATGTTGACTTCCTCTCATGTTTCAACAGGAAGTGGAACAGATTTCTCAGGTTAGGACTTGAAGTGTACAAATCACATCAAGTTGCATTTGACAACAAACCCCACTGTGCTTGTGACTCAGGCTAAGCGTGCTCAGCTACACGTTAGCATAGTCATGCCAGAAATTCAGAGTTTGTGCCCATTTCCTTTCAGCTGTGGATGAAGGTCTCCTCTGTCTAGCTGTTCTCTTTTTCTGCCCTCTTGTGTAGACAAGTGTTTTACGGCTGTGTTGCCAAACTCCGCTGTGGCTCCACTCTTCAGCTACGCTTCAAACAGCTATTTTTTCAGTGCAGCTCTTATGCGTCTCTGTGGTCTGTCACACCACTCAAAGTACCAACAGCCAGACTAAAACTCTCCATGCCCACGGCTAAAATTCCTTTTTAAATGTCAACTGTCCAAGCATACATGCATGCAAAACATTGACGCAAAACATTGTTTGACATTCCAACTTTTATGCCCAGAAATTAAATTGAGACCTATTTAGTACTACAAATACATAGCTTTGTAAATAAAACAAATACAAGAAATACTTAGATAAAAGGTGAAACTAAAGTATTCAGAAAACAAAGAAAGAAAATAGTCCAAATAAAACCTATAGAGGCAGATAACCCAACATTCCTCCTGAATCTGAATGTTTTTGAAGAACTGAGAACATTTCATTCTGTGTAAATCACAATAACAATGCCAGGTCCACATCATCACACTACCACCCCCATGTGTTAATTCCTTACTAATTACAGACATTTCCTTCAAAACTTCAAAGTATTACTCTGGTTCTTTTTTTTTCTTAGCAGTTTTTTCCTGGTACTTAGCTATGAATTAATCCCTGAATTCATCTCCAATTATATAAAGACAAGCAAAATATATATATATATAATAATAATGATACTCCTCAGTTTCCGTTCAAGGTGTTGCAATAATAAGTTGAGTCCTGGATTTATTGGTATGTTGCAAATTAGTGACATACGGTGTGAAGGGGTTACTTGAGGCAAGCAGATATTTTCATGTTTTGTAATTTTCTGACCTCCTGGAATCCTAGATTGTATTCTTGGAATCATTTTTGCTGCTTGTTCATTGCTGAGAGTATCTGCTGTTCAAAGTGTTCCTCATTTGTAGGTAATTGCTCTCACAGCTGCAGAAATGTCGTTTTAATCCGACCAAGACGAGTTTGACCAGATTTTTTTTTTGTTGTTTTTACAAAATATTTTAAAATATATTAAACATTTTCAATTGCTTGAGTTATCTGGGTAATAAAACACATTTAGTTATGATGTAGACAAAGGAACAAAATTATAAATACGGAAATAAACCGATGTTCTTGTCACAGCAGAAATAAAGGATCAATATGATTCACAAACCATTGATTGATGTGAAACAATATTATTGATTTACTCTGTCGGTGTCTCTTTTACTGCACGCTCTATGTGGTCATTTGAGAAAATGAATGACACTGCGAATGTGGAGGTGGATTATTCAAGTGGGAAATAGTAGTTTTCTTTTGCTGGCAATAAAGAAATTTGTCACAGCTTTTATTAGTGAATTGTTGATTTCTTCCTCAAATAAAACTATTGAAAGGCTGATTTATCAAATCAAGCCAGTTTATACGTAAAGGACTCATCATGTAGAAAGTGCTTTACAGAAAAAAAAGACATTTACAATCACAACTGAAAAACAAAACACAGATCTTGACATAAAAATAATAATAAAAAAAATACATAAAACACATTTAACACAGTAGAACATAAAATTACATTTAAATATGAAAAGAATAGAAATAGAAACCTGCATTGATGTCGCTGTGAGGAAATACTATTAATGGGATGTGTCCAAACCGGCAACCACCCCAACCACCAAAAACATCAACCCAGGACCCCATTTAAAGCAAGGATCCAGACCCAGGAGATCTCACTCCAACAACCCTGTTTATTGATCACCTTATGACAGATAAAAGTAAATCTAAATGATTAAAATTTAAATGAGAGTCCTATATGTCTCACTTGGAAATGGTTAGATACTTTACTCCATCCATTTCTGGTGCAGATTGGCGAGAAATGTCCTCAATACTTGGCTTGTTTGATTTAAAATCAATATAATCAGTATTTTAAGGGATCATTACATCCAAAATCATCAGCATACTCAAGGAAAACAGTGATACACAGTATAAAGTGAATCGTGTTTCTTAACATTTCCACAACCTGACAAAGATAAATGGGTAAAAAGCCCTGCAGTCTGTTTAATAAATTAGATAGGAAACTGATTAATTTGTCAGGTCAAGTCACCAATATCTTCATTAAATGACACTCTCTTTGGTCAGTAAATTACTCACATTAATCAAAAGCATTGCAAATTCTAAATTTTACTGGTGGATGTAAGTTCATGACATTGTCAGCTAACTCATAAAAACTGCATCTCTAGCAAAACCCGACACATTGAGCAGCCTTACAATCAGCTAAGACCCATAATTCAGTCAGCAGCAGTCTACAGTTGGATGGACAGAGTAACGACATTCCGGATGGTCTCTGGTTTGGCTGCTTAGCCTATCCCCCAGCACTCTACCGTTGCATCTTCTGAATATGTATGTGAGTTATTGGCCCTGGGGGAGTTGCTATATATCCACAGAGTGGCAGAGGGGTGACAACGATGGCCTTAGTTGCCTTCTTCCTTTATCTCAAACTGACTGCCTACTGATATATCTCTCAGCACATCTTGTTCAAGCTGTCTCATCCATCATTGACCTCAGGTTTGAAAATGTGAATTCTTTTAGTCATGGCCCAGTTTATGGAACAAATTCTGAAAGTTTTGTCAGGAGGTTTCCTTCAATTCCGAGGTGTGAAGACGGAGAAGGGAGTTAAGAGGATCTGCAAGAGGACTGACACTCTACCTGCTCTTTTATTAGGACTTTCCCCATAAGAATGAGCACGTCTGCTGCCTTTTTGATTGGTTACAATCCTTTCCAAATCATGGTATATCTCACCTTTATGTTCCATTTTTGTCTTTTCTAGCACATATGACCAGCTGTGTCCCAACCGAATACTCTGAGGCTTTACTATGAAAGTAAAGGCATGCTTATGATTATTTCCCCCTGCCAAATCTCCTGCTCTCTGACTTTGTTTACTAGTTTTCTTTTAACAATGTGTGAAGGGGGATTCTAATTAGATTTGGTTTAATAAAGGACTTAACTATTTGCATTTACACAAGGTCATTCATTATCTTTACAAATTTGGAAGCCAGGTTATCTGTCAGCAAAACTTGTTACGGCAGCTATGAAATTAGCACATGGACCTTTGTTACTGTGCACGGCAGCATGCACAGAGAGGGACTGTGGGCTTTTTAGCATGGAAACGACTGCATGAAGTCAATTAGTATGACCTCTGTTTATCAGAAGAAGGAGAAACCGGTAACTCTTTACAATGGATATGAACACGTAGGATCCACATATTTGCAGTCTAATCCTTACTGTAAATGACCATGAAATCTATTATTGAACAATATTAAAAGTAAAGCCATGGAGTAATTATATGAGATTAAACATAATTGATTTAATTTTATGCACTCTGAAGGACTAAGTAGGCCTTACTACACAAAAACATCAAACAGATTTGCATTATTGCCCTCCCAACAAAACTTTACTCAACAACTTTACAGTTCACATACTTTGCCATCAGCATTGCTGTTTTGATTCTTAATTATTATTAATAACCATGTATTAAATAATTAGCTCTTAAACCAATAACTCTAAAACTAACAAGATGAAACGTACAAAACATCACAGCTTTGGTGCTTTAACTACAGGTATAGTCAGCTTGTGGTTAAATAGAAGATAACATCTTCAGAATCATTAATACTAACCAGTTAGGTGAGGCCACATTGGGGATTTCCACTGGATCCCAGTCTATTCTGGTTTAGTCAAGCAGTCCCTGTGTCTCCACATAACATTGAGGTAAACTCAAATGCTTCTATACTTCATTTGGATTAAGTAGGAAAAAAAAAGAGTGTATTGTTGATGTTAAAGACCCGCTCTGATAATCTTTTAATTAATTAAAATAAACGTTGTCAGTGATATTTTAATTAGAAGTATGTCCTTTTCAGCCAAAAAATCTAAAATTTTAAAGTTTATAGATTTATAGTTTTGAGCCAGAAGACAGATTGAAGGACAAAAAAAAAATAAGATTTACATGAATTTGTTTTATCCACAAGTGGGCATATTGGAACGGGGCAGAGCAGGGAGCTTGTGGTCCGCTCAGCATATTTTCTACATCACAAATAAGTCATTTTTGTCTGGTCCTGATTCATGATGATTTGAATAAAGAAAAACTCAGATATGCAATTTTAAGCTTAGATTTAGTCATATACACAGAAATTTCAGGCCACTTGAAAGGTTCATATTTTTACAAGAAATAAAAGATGACTTTAAATTAATTTGGCTTTCTGGGACCAGCGCTTACTTCCTGTTTGGAATGTGAGGATGGAGGGGACACTCTATTCATTATTAAACTACATTTACCACATTCATAAACTATTCACTATTAATGTGGTAAATGGTTAAAAGCAATTGACTTTTTTAGCTAGAAATGTCTGGCTTTTGGTGTATCATCTACATAGGTGGTTAGAAGCCTATTTCTAGCAACTATGACTCAAGTGTTCTAATGGTACAATATGTTTACTCATAGTAGTGTCCGAAGGCTAACAGAGGATTAGAAAACCTATGTACAACCATGCTAGCGAAGCTGAAAATGGTTTTAATGGTTAGAGAAGCTATAAAACGGACCTTTTGAGGAGGTTGAGTAATTGGAACATTACACTTGTAGGGTCAATTTAATGCACAAAATGGCCAGGAAAAGAGAACTTTCATGTGAAACTTGACAGTCCATTGTTGTTCTTAGAAATGGTGGCTATTCCATGAGGGAAATTTTTCAGGAAACTAAAGATTTCCTTTAACGGTGTGCACGACTCTCTTTAGAGAACAGCACAAAGAGGCTCTAAGCAGAGTAGAAAAAGAAGTGAGAGGCCCTGATGGACTACTGAGCAAGAACTTCATTAGTCTCCAGTTTGAGAAATAGACACATAACATGTCCTAAACTGGAAGTGTCATTAAACAGTACCAGCAAAATGCTAGCGTCAACATCTACAGAGAAGAGACAACTTCATGATGGCAACAAAAGGAAAAAGATGAGCAAGAGAACACAGACATCTGACAGAGAAAGTTTGGAAAGTAGTGTACTGGAAGGAGAAATCAAAGTTTGAGGTGTTTGGATCTCACAGAAAAACATTTGTGAGATACAGAACAACTGAAAAGATGCTGGGACAGTCATCTGTCAAGCAAAATGGGGATAACGTGGTCTGTGGTTACTTTGGTGCTGGTGAGATGGGAGGCATGATCAGGATAAGGAACGCAATCACTCCATTTTTCTATGCCTCTATACGCTGTGGACAGCCAAGATTGGAGCCAATTTTATCCTACAACAGGACAATGACCCAAAGCACACCTCCAAATTGTGCAAGAACTATTTCGAGAAGAAGCTGGCAGCTGGGAATTAAACCTGTAACAGAGTGGCTAGCATAGTCACCAGCTCCCTTTGAGCTGTTATGGGAGGAGCTCGACAGTAAGGTACGCAAGAAGTGTCCTTCCAGCCAATCCAACTTTTGGGAAGGTCTTCTTGAAGAGTGGGGTAAAATTTCTCCAGAAGAGATCAACAAATACCAACTAAAATGCCAAAGATGTGCAGTGCTGGAATTGCTGCAAATGGAGGATTTTTAGAGAAAATGCAAAGTTTGAAGGAAAAAAATATATATATTATTTCTAATATTTCCTATTCATTGTACAACTTATTTATTAATTAAAAGTGCAACTTTTCATGGAAAACACATTTTCTGGGTGAACCCTAAGTTCTAAACAATAGTGTATGTCCTCCAACAATTTTAAAAAGACAGAAATACGGATTTAATCTGAGTGGAGCTTTAAATGGTTTAGGTCAAGTGAGAACAATCAGTTCAAACGGAGCTTAAAAACTGTTTTCTCCTTGCAAAGCTATGTGTGACAGTTTCATCTAGGCGTGCCCCTCTTTGTTTGTTCTGATCCACCTTTTAATTAGCTTGATTGGATGTCTTTGAAGAACAGTTAAAGGCTGCATAGTTTGGCCTCCATGGACTCCTTTTTTCCAGGAGGTAGGTCATGACTTTCTTGTTGTCCTTGTTTGGCTTACTGGGTTTAATAAAACATTCCCTTTTCTATTCAACCTTTCTGCTGTAATTAAACCATGGACAGTCATTCTTGCTTCAGTACATGTTCTTGTTTAAACTATTATTTTTAATGGTATTTTCTTTATTGCAAGTTATTTAAGTGTATAAACTGGCTAATCACATGTAAAGCATTTGGTGTTCGCTGACTCCCACCTCGAATGTTCAAAACGACTGACGGATTCTCCCGAGCCCGCTTTCAATGGAAGGTGTGTGGCTTTCCAGCAAGCTCACTCCTGATTAGTGAGTGTTAGCCATAGAAATGTTGACTCAGACTAATTCAGACCAATCACCGCTTACTAACTTCGGTAGGGTTACAAAATGGCGACATCTGCATACCAGAAAAGTGGCAAAATTTACTTAATTTTGTTGGAACGTTTCATTGGTAAGGCATTTTCCATGGGTGACATCAGAGGTGCTTTGTCCATCTCTATACTGTTAATGGTTTAACCTACGAGCCAAAACAAACCATATCTGACAAAACACTGAAAAGCCTACTCCAGCTATAATTGTTTCTATTGTTAAAGTATTTCCATTTGTGTTTTGAATATGATTATTTCGTTTTTAGCCAAAATTTTAAAAGCCTGTGTTGTTTTTTAAGGTATGTTGTCTCCTGATCAGCAGGAACTCATTGAAAATGTAATTCTGGCAATTGTGGTTTGTAGCCAGGACTTTTGGTCCCAGCATTCTTTTGTTGAAACCATCTCGTGCTGGCTTATAACATCTCACAAAGCCAAGCTACAGTGAGCAATATCAGAAGTTTCCAGGCAGATAGACTGAGACAGACAGCAGTTTAGTGGATCGATTTGTCTCCAAGTGGATTCATCAGAATTGTAGGAGACTTTGGCACTTGCTGCATCACCAACACTGACTTTTTCAAACCGTAGCTCTTGATCCAATGGTAATTAAATAAAAAAATACCAAGAAACACTGTTTTAATTTTAAATTATTCTTTATATGTCCTCCATCATGAGAAAAAAGCTACAAGAACATGTTAAAAACGCACAAAACAAAATATTGTCATTGGAATGGGTCTTCAAATATAATTTGTGAGTGTTTGCATGTACATGCATTAACATACTTGTTTGGACTAAACCCTTACAGATGACTAATTGCCCTTTAATATACCATTTCTTCTGTGCTAAAATCAAATTCACTCAAAAGTACGCATTTTATTCAGGTTTTGCAATTGAAGAGATCCCTGAAGCCTGAAGAAATGCTTCACGAGATACTCCACGGCACCATTCCCCAAATATTTTTGGATGTACCAACGACTTAGGGCACGCTTGCATTAACAAAATATAAATTTGACTGCATAAAATATGACACCAGAGTTTCAGCACACTCATTGTGTCATAAAATATCAGCAAAAGTTTAAACTGTTAAGATTAATGTGGCTTTGAATTTTATTAGCATCAAAGTAAATGTTTCCACTGTGTCTTAAAATGCAGTCTTTACTAATTACAGTATTTTTTTTACAAAAAGCTTTTGTGTGCGGCGTCCCTGACAGGAAGACGCCTATCAGAGATCTTGCTTTGGCGTTACCTTTTCCCCAATGATATCATAGGAGAGATTCATGAACCAGAGCTGTCACACGAGTGTTGTGAAATAAAGCTGAGTGGAGAGAAACGAACTGGGAGGAGACCCGTGTGTTAATTCCGAATTCAGCTGCGTCTCCACGGAGAGGTTTGGCATAAAGGCAGCAGCTGTGATGCTGCGACGGTCACCCCCACAAAAATCTCAGGTCATCCGTCAGAACTTTAATCAACACCCAAATCGCAGCAGCTCAACAGAGGAGATTAAACTCAATGTTACCTTTACTCCTGTTCTCGTCTGTGCCTGTCGGATCTGTTTTATGCATTCATTGAAGTCTGAGTTTACATTCATGTGGAACCTCCAGCGAGGCTGTTTTCAGGCTGATGTGTCAAAAACCTTTTCTATAAGTCTGTTCTCTAATGTTAGTGTGATGGGTACAGTTTTGATTTGTTGTGTGTTGTTCTCATTTATGTCAGCCTTCATAACTTATGCATGATTGCAACACAAATTAAAAATTTGCATGCAAGCAAAATATAAATGTCCAGCAGTAATTGTTGCCAAGTGGATCAAAAGACGAAGAATGACAAAGTAATTTCTAGACATGAGATGTGTGGGAAGGTAACTAGCTTTCTAAATGAGTAGAATAGTTGGTCTTTTTTAAAAGCGTTTTAGTTTATTTGAATTAAAACAAAAGACTAATCACAATTTTTGAATTCTAAACATGATCACAGTTTCAATGCAAGCAAAAGTCCAATTACTCCCCAAATTGGTCAGAAACTTCTTGAAAACTGATAGTTCAAGTAAACATTGATTAACAATAGTGTGTAGTTTCATTTAAAAGATGCTCTGCATGTCACCTTAAATGTGCCCCAAACATTATAACCTTTAAATCTAAATTTCAAACCTGGCTGTTGTCTCGTGTCTTAGTTCTATTGGTTCTGTGGATAGATCATCCAACTCCTTAACAGGTTGGTAGATAAAGAAACAACACAAAATCTAGAAATAAAAACACATTTCAGGATTTCTTTTTAACCAAATGATGACAAAACACAACTACAATGTCTCAAAATGAAGGTGACAAGAATCTGACAAACAGCAGCAGCAACTGCCGACCTAAATAATGAGTCAGAGTAAATTCCAGAAACAGCTGTGATCGTAAATTTGGGCAATGGAGCAGAGAGCCGAGCAAGCTAACAAAAAAATGGAGTTTAGAAATCTTACACATAAAATACAACTAGGAATACATCTGAGATATTTGGTCATCAAGCTTTTTGTAATATATGTTTTTTTTTTTTTTCATGTTCAAAATTGTAATTTTCATATGTTTTGACTGACTCAATTTTTAGTAGCCCACTGATCAATTTTGAAACCACTATTTCCTCTGTCCCAAGAACTTTGAATTATTTTGTAATATGTAAAAGCTATAAACAATAGTTGCCAGAAATATTCTGCCTTTCTTTATAGAACTGACCTCTCCCTTAAATTTTAACTTTTCTAAAAGCGAAATAAGACTTGAAACATATTTGGAGGAACAAGATTTCATCAAATGTCCTCCACAGAATGAATTAGTTAAAACACTGAGCTGTTCTGGGTAAATTTTCCAAACTTCTGAGCCACTTATGCGACTTGAAAGCGCTCTCTCTCTGGGCCCACACTACGACCATGATGCATCAGTAGGGTGGTTGACCCCTGATCAGAAGGTTGCAGGTTTGATTCCTGCCCTGCCGCCCCATGGGTCAAAATGTCTTTGGGCAAGACACTGAACCTCACATTGCCTCTGGAGGTTATAGGTGGATGGATGAGTAAAGGGACTGTGACGATCAAGTGCTTTGGGTCTTCAAGGAAGGTAGTAAAGCACTACAATTCAATCCTATTTACATAGCCCAGTACCACAAAACATTTGTCTCATTGGGCCTCATGCCGGTAATTGCATATAAGCAGAGGGTCGGTGATAAAATTTAAACAATAACTGATTGCTTAACTAAACTAGACAGACTAAACTAAACTAAACTCCTAAAAAAATTATTCTAGAAAAAAAGGAGAAACCTCAGGGATGTCCACATGAAGGAAGGATCCTCTCCCAGGATGGACAGGTGATGTACCAGGACTGTTAAAGAAGAATTAGCTTATCTAACTCTACAACTACATGATTGAATAGAGTTCATCCAGATAGAACTGGGAACAGTTGGGGGCGAGGTCCACAGGGAAGACAAGCCAGAGGCGTGGTCCACGCCCAAGTCCAAAAGCACAGATGATCCACCTGGAATCTCTCCCACTCCGAGATGATGAGCCAGAGGCAAGGTCCGCGGTGGAAGTGTGCGTTTTCAAACGCATCATAATGCTTGAGAAGTTTTGTTGCAAATGTACACGTTTTCATCATTTTTACTGATCTAGCTATCCAATTTTTATGCAAACTAATGAGCAAAAAGTATCACTGGTTGATGCAAAGTTTGACATAAAAGTAATTTGTGGAGCTGTTTGGGCTGAAAACAGAACATTCATCAGGCACTGGTTGAGTGTCAATGGTGTAAAAAAAAAAAGCATTTTCAAAGTTTGTGTGAAGAGAGACTTGAGTCCCTATCTGAGTGTAATTACAGCAGATCAGTTTTATCTGTGGTCGACATCAACTCCAGGATCAGAGAGAAATGAGCAAAGAAATGTTCAAGAGATATGAGAGGAGAGAGGTTTGTTTAAATCAGCTGAAATGGAGAGAATTTATTCTGTGAATTATCGGCTTCAAAGGGGAAAGTCTCAGATGGATGCATATTCCTTAAACCCCTTTATTTGTTTCAATAATTTTTTTTTTCAGAATTCTCCAATATCCGAGCTTCTTCTATGACTTTCTTTGGTGCTGAGACATATGCGATAAAAGGATAAAAAGTAAAATATTCAAATTCAGTGTACATCTGAGAGATTTCTGATAAAACTCACTTTCTCACAGGAATTTAAAAGTGGACTTGGGCTACCCGAAGGGGATACTTAAGCAATGATGAAACATGATTACAACGTATATCAGTGTGGTAAATCCACAACCATGATAGTAACACAACTCATAATTAGTCATGGTGCTTTTGAGGCTTTTATCTACCACTTCCACTGAAACTAATTGGCTGTTCCATCTCTCTAAACCACTTGGTAAAAGACGAGAAAAGCAGCGATAGCTTCGACTGTACTGAATCAGCACATTGTCTCCAGCCTCACTAATCACTACTCTTTCTCAAGCACACACAACTATGTGGTTTGAAATCATTTCACAGCAGTCAACCCACTGCACTAATAAATATTAGATTTTTCAGGGCAACCAGAAGACGGTCTCCCAGCCACACATGCATGCATTTTATCTGATGTTGAGGAAATCCTCGCCTGTGGTGTGATGGGACTTATGAACAATCAAAGAAACTTCAAGAGCTGATTCTTGAATCTGAGGTTTCTTACATCTTCTGTGGGAGGGGAACTGTAATAAATTGAATGAGTAATGCTTTCAGTTAAAGAGTCACTGTTGAGCTCGCTGCCATGACAAAAATCCCACATAGAAGAAAAAAGGTTCAAATGACTGCTGAGGCTTACAGACTGGTTATTTTTGGGTGACTGCTCTATTTCTGCTGCAGTTTTCATTTATTATTATTATTTCTCTTTAAGATAAACATTTACACTTATTTATAAAAAAAAAGAACAATAATTTGTGATAAACAATAAGCAAAAAGATGTATTATCAAGCCCTCTGTGTGCCACGGACACCAGTGAAAATAAAAAAACATTATTTAAAAAAAAAGTTAATCTCTGTATCTTGTAGGGTCCAGATGTCCCCACTCCCAATGCCAACATACCGCACAAGAGTTAACCATTAAAAAAAAAAAAAAAAAGATCCCCAGCATTAATGCATATTTAGTGACAGGAGGTGTACAGACATTTAGCAAACACTCAAATTTTAAATGAATACTGTTATAACAATATCATACCACAAAGTAAAATAAAAGCAGGAAATGCTGTTGAATCTTTTAAGAGTTCCACCCCAATATTAGCCTTGTCATTAAAGGTTGAATTTTTGGACTTCTTTAGGTAAAAGCAAAAAAAAAAAAAAAAAAGACCAAAAAAGTTGTATTTCATTGTCATGGTCGACACACCTACACAATGTTGAACCAGAACTTGCTAGCAGTATTATGTAATATAATAGTTGATGTATAATTATATAATGTGAAGTACAGGGAAAGTCAAGTCCGTGATAACAGTTGTTGCCCCATCATTCACTGTCATATCCAGTGTGTAAGGGTAGGAAACACCAGTAAAGAATTACATTTATCAAAGGCAAATATGGAAGTTATCTTCCACGTAAAAGGTAGTAAAGTGTGCTGTTATGGCTGCAAGACTTAATGAAATCAAAAGTTTCTTGACTTAAGATGTCTTCAAGGAAATAATAAAACTGTTAAATTATTAGCCTGTTGAAACAAAGTAGACAAAGGATACGGTGGTGGCACGGTGGGGGAGTGGTTATCGCTCTTGCCTCACAGCAAGAAATCCCCTAGTTCAAGTCCCAGCTGGGAGACTTGAAACAGAATCCCCAGTGGGATAAGTTTCTGTGTAGAGTTTGCATGATCTCTCCGTGCATGCGTGGCTTTTCTCCGGGAACTGCGGCTTCCTCCAGCCATCCAAAACCATGCTTCATAAGTTAATTAGTGTCTCTAAATTGTCCGTAGGTGTGAATGTGACTCTGTATGGGTGTGTAATTGGTGACCTGATCCGAGTGTTTCCCGCCTTTGCCCTGAAGTGGACGGGGTAGGCTCTGGCAGCCCTAAGAGCCCGAAAGGGGCGAGGCAGTTTAGAAAATGGATGGATGGACAAGTATGCAGTGTCAGTCAATAAAAACTCCCATTTCCTCCACTCTCAAACATGGACAAGGAGGTAAAGAGTCAACCATCACAGAGCCCATAGACCGGTATGCACCAGGTCTGAAATAGAAAAAAGAGGAAGTTAGAGTGTGTGGACTTAAAACATCTCAACAACTTAACCGTTTTATACTGGAGGCTTAGCTTCAGTGTTGACATTTTTTAGACTACTGTAACTCTTCAACCAAAACAATTCAAATGGATTATGGAGCAGAGAATTACAGTCTTGCACTGATATGCAACACGTCACAGTTGTGAAGTGTCAACAAAACATTTTTTTGCGTGGAAAAGGGGGATTTTGCACCATTATACAACACTTACTTTCATATAGAATTGCATATCAGCTCTGAAGAGCTGCTTGCCTTTGTATCAGAATCATCTACAAATTTACAGTATGTCAAAGAGTGTGTTATTTCACCAGTGACAGCTCTGGTGTTAAAGATCTGGATCCAATAGGAGTTATGAAGGATGACATTCTTGTTTACAAGTCTAACAAAGAGGAACAAGACCACCACCTGAAGGAGGTGCTAAAGACAATAATAGCATCAGGCCTTAAGTTAAAGGGCAACGTGCCAAAACAGAACTAGAATTCTACAATTCACGTCATTTTTGCAAATGGCATACAACCAGATAAAAGCAAAGTGGAGGCTATCGGTAAGTTTTGCAGCCTTAGCAATGCAGAGCAACTTTGCAAAGTACTGGCCCAAACAACTATGTGGGCAGGCTCCTGCTATGCCTGTCTACCATTCTATACCCACTCACCAATTTATTCAAAAAAGAGACAGCATGGGTCTGAGGAGAAGCTCAAGAACATGTATCTAACAGAGCTAAAGTGTTGCAGGGGACATAAATCGCTTTCTGCTACTATGATGTAAACCATTTAGGTAAGTGCAGATTTAGGCAGCAATTGGTTGGGTGGAGCTTTGCTGCAGAGTCCCTGATGGAGCTCCACGTCTGGTTGCCTTCTGTTTATTCAAGCTCACTGATGTGGAAAAGTGATATTCATAGATTGAAAAAGAATGCCTGGTGTGTGTGTGGGCTTGTGAGCATTTTGCCTGCTACATTCAAGGAATGGCGCATGTCCTTCTCCAAACAGACCATAAACCTTTAGTGCTTTTCTAATTTATACATATGACCTCAACAGAATACCACTGAGATGCCAGAGAATGCTGATGCACTTAATGAGGTTTAATGTCACTGCAGAGTGTGTCTCTGGCAAGCAGCTTGTTGAGGCAGACACACTCAAGAAATCCCCCTGGACACTGAACTCGAACCAAGCATGGGTGTCAAGTCAAGACATATGTAAATGTAGTGGTGGTCAATAGTCCTTTGTGTAGCAACTCAGTACTGAGCACAGATCAGACATACAGAAAGATTGTGTGACTTCTGCAGGGATCAAAAATCCTACATTAAAATGTGAACCACTTCTGACAACTCTCCTGTTGGGTCACCCCTGGCTAACACAAACTAAAGACTTGTTGGATGTTTTTCAGAGACATTGAAATTGCTTCCATTAGTGTACTAGCAGACTAATTATAAACAACCCTGAGCTTAAATTAATAACATGGGGAATCCCACTAAAACTGTTGAGTGGCAATGCAACAGACGTCACAGCAGTAGAATTCCAGAACTTTAGGCAGAAGTAATGTTTCCTCTTGATAACCTCTAGCCCACATTGTCCTGAGGGGACCGGGCCGCTGAGAATGCTGTTGAAAAAACCAAACATGTTCTCAAACAGCTGGACCCCTGACTCTCCCTGTGCTTAAAAAGACTTTACAGAAATATTCAGTTTCCCATGACATGGTCTTTAACGACAGTGATGCAGCAAAGGAAGCCCACTGAATATCCTGCGACCAATGATATTCGATTCATCTGGTGCCTGAACTGTGCTTCAGTCAGGATATGAGTCAAACTCAGTGGAAACAAAGACTGAAGGAAAACTCACAAAGTCTTCAGTAAGTCAAAGTAGCAAAGGTCCTAGCAGTTTCCCTGCATCAGTGAAGACTGTTCTACTGGAATCACCTGTAAATCAGACTCCACAATTTCCCATCACCATTTGTTTACACGGCGAATGTGTGATATATACTGCTAGCATGCCATTGCGTCATCGTAGTGCGATGACTACAAAAGCAACAACAATGGAGGTAATCCAGCAGCTTGTCTTTTTATCGCTTTACTTCTGGTCCATCATGTACAACAGGAATTTAATGTTTGAAAGAAGATTACAAACAGGACTGAAACTGCAAAAACCCAAATGATTACAAACGCTGGAAAGGTTAGCTTAACTGAGCTAATGTCTAATGTCATCCTCACTTTCTACCAATCAACAGGGGGCTACAGTGGCTCCACCCCAACCCTTCTATTCCACTTTTGAATGGATCTTAACTGATGGGGCCCCCCAAGAGATTTGGTTCGGTACTGTTTAATGGGTCAATTTAAAAATGGAAACGTGCAAAATACCAGAACGGACCGGACCGCTCAGTGGAAACAAGGCTCAATATCCCCTTTAAGGTCCATAGCTCCTGGAAAAAAGACTTTCATTGATGTCCTACAGTAATAGAACTCGTTCTTGGATTAAGTTCTAATGTAGATTGCCTTCTTTAAGTATCAATTTTGTAAAAAAAAAAAAAAAAAAAAAGTGGCATGCATTTTGTTCTGATGTCTGCAAATATGGATAGGTAAAGTGTCTTCTTTCTTGAAAAAAATGAATAACAAAAAGAGGTGGGGGGGGGTAATTTGGTCATATGGCCTTGGGTGTATAGTGTTCTGATGTAATCAAGTAAGTTCCAACCCTTGAAATATACATCTCTGCCTAAAATAAATACATAGAGTGCTACAGTTGAGTTGGATTCTTTCTTCCATGACACGAAACTTAAAAACTGAATGTAAGCATTCCAGACCATTGGCTACAGCTATCAACTATTGCTCCTAAAAGATTTTCTAAACATTCCTGATATCCCAACTTTGTGACCATCTCCCACTTTTAATTATACAATATATAGAAAAAAACAAAAACTTGGTTTTGGCGTTTTTTTTTAAACATTTAGGCCAACATGTTTAAGCATGGATTAAAGGTGGCTAATGAATTAATAAAAAAAAATGTGTTCAAATTATTTAAAAGAAAGGGAAACACTATTTCTCTTTAAACGCCTTAATGCTTTAAAAATGTAAAGATGGTTTTAAGCTTAAAAAAGAAGTAAAAATCTGTGCAGATGGCAACAGTATACCAAGACTCTTCGAAAAGCGTTTATGAAACCTAAAGATTTATCGCTCAATATCTTTTCTGAAGATTACAAGAAAGTCTGGCTGCTTTGAAGCAAAATGAGAAGAGATGAGAGGCGACAAGAGACGTTTT
Organism: Oryzias melastigma; assembly: GCF_002922805.2. Lineage (NCBI taxonomy): Eukaryota > Metazoa > Chordata > Actinopteri > Beloniformes > Adrianichthyidae > Oryzias > Oryzias melastigma. Next base: position 31,467,437 of record NC_050514.1, on the reverse strand, counting down.
CACCAAACCTCAGATTGACTAAATTTGAAGTAAATGTTTCATTATCTTTTTAAGGCCGTCATTATTTACTCACTTCAATACTTGTGTTGCTTTTGAAGTCATTTCCATGGTAAGTAGCTTCATTCTCACTTTATTCTTGAAAAGCTTAAACATTTTTTTCCGCAGAATGTTTATCTGTCTGCCTCCTATGTGGAAAGTGTACACCTTTATTCAGAGAGCATCCCAACATTTTACCAACTAGAGCAATTAGATATTTCTGCATAATAGACACTGACCTTTTTTGCCAAACTTTTTTGATAAAAAAGCAAAATAATTTAACTCCTGCCTTTGTGTCCTTTAATTTCTTTCTTTTTTTATATTGGCAGAGCTAGAATTTCCTGGAGCTCTTGGTTTGCTGCCATGAAGCACAGTCTGCTGCTCTGTGGGCTTCATATGCTGAGAAGGTCAAGTCTCCTGGCAGTGGCTTTCATTGTCCTTCAGCCGCCCCTCTGACACTAATCTAGATGCATCAGTTCTTTCTGCATCCCTCCGTTGCAACATGCATCCGCAGAGATCAATCAATCCATTCTGTAATTTCATCAGGATCTCTTCCCTGCTTGTCCTCACCCTGCTTCCTCACCCCCTCCCTATCACCTTCCCAAAGTGCGAGACAGCCCATTCGTCAACATCCATTTCAGCCGGAGTATTTAAATTGTTTTTAGGATGCACTGGCTGGAATTCCACCAGGGACGTGTAACACAACGGTGGTCAATGGATTGATAATGACCTTGTGAGGCATCTTGTCAGAAGTATCACACCTCCTTTTCTAGGTGATGGGTTGTTCTTTTCACCGAGACAATTCAATAAATAAAAATTACCCAACATGACTTGAGGTATTATGAAGAGGTACATGCTGCTGTTTCTGAAATCAAACTCCTCGCTCGTTTGTTTGGTAGAAGTGTGCCTGTGTTTGTACATTTGCGCATTTCTGGCAAACACGCTGATATTTGTCTCCTCTTTGTTTCCTCCTTCCCTCTTTGTCATATGAGGCGCCGACCAGCTTTTCTGCATGTTTACCAATGACAAATGGAGGACTCTGGTCTTTAGGGGCATGAAGACGAATCAGGTGTGTTACGGCTTTGGGGGCTATCAGCTCCGGTGGCTCCAGGCTCAGGGGCCGGCAGCAGAGGAGATATGGGACAAGCCTGGACTGAAGAATGAACGTTCTCACATGGGAAGAGGAGGAGGAGGAAAAGAATTGGCTGCATTGTTTTCTCCAGCCTGCTGCTGCATCACAATGCATAATCCCAAAGCACACTTCATGAAAATGGATTTAGCTGTGGAAAAGGACATCTCAAGCCTTGGTGCAGCAAGGAAACATTTCTGTGTCCAGTACACCTGAATGTTTCATGCTTTTTAGAGAAAAGCAAGCACATTTGAGTTAAAGTGCCCAAAGAATGACACATTTCTAACTTTACAAGGCCCCAATTCAACAAAAAAGATAGTTTTTGCCTCATTTTCTAGATGAAAAGGTTTTCTTTTAGCATTTGAGACATTGAAAAAATAAATATCTGTTATATTTTTTTTATTAATAGACTTAATTTTTTTTTCTTTTGATAACTTGGTGAAGAACAACATTTTTTCTCTTGAAAAAAAGACAAAACCCTCAATAGTTTTAGGAAAGATGTCAAGCATAACATGGTTCACAGCGAAAAGACGGCTGCAGAAAAAGGAGTAACAAGCAAACGATTTCCTGCTGGAGGTGCAAAGAAAACAGAATTAAAATAAAAAAAATTAGAAGAACTGATTTGAACATCGATTCATAAACATGGATTTGAGCAAAAGCTCAAAAGCCGTGTGTCTCCATGTCCGGTGTTATATCCGTATTTTTACATGAACAGCTATTCTAGTGTTGTAATGAATAAAAAATGCAAAGAAGTCATAGAGGTGGAAACTTATTTGAAAACACTCGTGGGGACTGAGCTTTATTTAGAAATTGACATATCCAGATACTTGAGGACACAGTTTAAGACCATCTTTAATTTTTGTTTTCTGTTTCAATTTTTTCCTCCTCCTTCACGATGAGTTGGTGTTAAGTTGAATGACTTCAAAGCAGTACATCAACATTTGTTAAAATGTATTGAATTGTTTATATTTTTCTGTTATTAATTATTTTGTTTTAGTTAGTTTGTCCTTTTTATTTTGAACAACACATACATAGTACATGGTAAAAACAAAACAACAGAAACTTCTATATAAATTATCAATAAAAATATTACACCTCAAATATGCAGTTTAAAATGGAATAGGAAGAAGTTTAAAAATGTTTTATTTAATCCTGTCCCCTAGCAATATCTCTTAAGTTTAATCTTCAATATAAACTATTTGAGAAATGGACATTAAGTATTTTATTTCAAGTTTCCTTTTACTGATTCTACGTGGATTGGCTTTCGTGATCCACTACAATTGGTTTGCATTTGGTCAATTGATTTTTAGGCGTAATTTTATTTTATGTATACATAAAGCCTTGAATCGTTCTAATTATAAGGCCAACTGAGATGTTTAAGATGTTCAAATAGGCAGCATTTGGGTTTTTGTCAAAAAATTTCAAACCCTAGAGTTCTTTAACATCTGTATTGTTTTAAAAATGTCTTTTTTCCAATTCTGTTAAGCTGGAAAATTCTAAGTAAGAAGGCTTTTCAATTTTTTTTCTGACATTTTACACAATAGATTAACCACAGTTTCATTTTACTGAAATTTTATATATTGGGTTTATAGCCTAACAAATTTATTTTTGTAAATTTTTCGGCTTCCTTTTTTTATTTTTCCAATAATGTGGATATTGGTAAAGCCTTGAAATATTTGGAATAAAGGCAATGTACAAAATTCAAGTTGTAATTATTTAATCTAGATTGTCATTCCTACACTCATAAAATAAGTTAGATTTACTTAATCTAGTTATGTCAACTGGTCTCACGTAACTTAGTTGTTTAAAATTAAAATGTAATTTTTAATTTAGTATAACAAGGTTTTAAGTAAATTTAATGATTTAGCTTATCTGCGTTAAGTATTTTCAACTTAAATCAGTCATGTTAATTTAACTTTTCATTGGTAAATCTAACACAATTATGTTAATTTCATTCAACTTAATTTTAACATATAGCATTTAATTGGAGCTGCTTCATTCAATTTACTTAAAACTTCTTGTTGTACGTAATTATAAGTTTTTATTTTATTTTAAACAACTAAGTTGCGGGGGACCGGTTGACATAGCTTTATTAAGTAAATCGGACTCTCAGGAAAATTATTCACATGAAAACGAAGAGGATTT
>NC_050514.1:31445267-31463049 GCF_002922805.2 Oryzias melastigma | reverse complement strand
TTGCTTAATTCAGTTAAAACCCTTCTGGTGTCATTGAGCTGCTACAGCTAATGATTGAGTATCGACCGCCACACGTTTCTTCTTCTTCTTTGTTGCAGTGCAGAGCTGCTCAAAGGCTCCATGTGTTCTGCTGTCAATCACCAGTCAGGGGTTTTAGTGGAACCCAAAAGCAAGACGCTAAACTCCATGTTTGCTTAGAAATTATTAATTAAATATTGTTTTGGCAGCATTTAAAAGTATCAACTGAGAAATTATCCAATTAATACCTTTTTCCCCCTATATTTCTGCTGTATTTCTTCAGAAACAGATGAAAACCTCATGTATTTGTTTACTGGAAATATAGTTAAATATGTAAAATCTTTACTCGTGGTTAATAGAAAATGTTTGCTTAAAGTGTCTTTAATGCCACTAAAGGTCAAGTGTCGATAAAACAGGTTTTCTTTTGTCGGTTTTCAGCACTTTTCTGGCCTCTCATCTTATGTCACTTCCTGATTAGTGAAGATGGAAACTCTAATTAACTTCTCTGTGACACACTTTGATTCCTCTGCCCTCAAAGGCTGAGCTTTCTCCGACTCTGCCTAATTACTGAAGCGGCTTTATGTTCCCGCCTCTCCTTCAGACCAGTCGGACTAACTTAAGTATCACCTGACCTGTGGACTTTGGCTTTCTTGAGATGCTTTCCCCGTTTCCATCTCCAGAGTGTGACTATAAGGACCACTAATCAATTACATAACTTATAGACTTTCCAAGAGTTGGGATTCTGTGAGCAAAACACAGAAGGTAAAAATAGGTTTTTGAAATGAAGAAAGTAATTACGAGCTTATTCGTTCCCCTATGATCTCTAATTTTATTTCTTTTACTCTTAAATTTCTTGAAAACAGCTAAAGCGTTCCTAACTAAAAACATATATTAAGTTTGTGTGTCTCTTGGTAATCCCGCACTTTTTTAATATAGCAGTGTTTTTGACAAATACATTGATTTTAATTATTTTTCCACACTATATTAGGTCATGTAAAACTAGAGCACACACACATGCATGCACACAATTTTACACATATTACCAAAAGTATTCTTTCACCTGCCTCGACTCACAGATAAACTAAAGTCCAATTCCATTTCTAACCCATGAAGCTCTCTGCGTACTGTACTTGGGCTCATCTGAAGGTCACATGAAGGTTGAAGGTCTGTAGCGATTGACTGTGCAGAAAGTTTGCGACCTTCAGCATTCACTGACCTCTCTCCGTCAGTTTTCGTGGTCGACCACATGGTGGCTGAATTGCTGTAGTTCTCAAACTCTTCCATGTTGTTCTGATGGAGCTGACAGTTGACTGTAGAATATTTAAGACATTTCATGACTTGATTTGTTGCACAGGTGGCATCCGATGACAGATAAACGCTGGAGTTCACTGAACTCCTGAGAGCTAAACATTCTTTCCCTGATGTTTGTAAAAACACTCTGCATGCCTGAATGCTTGATTTTAAATACCTGTGGCCAGACCAAGTGGTTAGGACACCAGATTGTGATCATTTGGACGCAATACTTTTGGTAATATAGAGTATGTACACTATTTAGACATTAGATTTGCAATTCAGACATACACCGAAATGTCTGAGAATGAAACAATAAATGTTTTCAGCCGATCTGCTCCAAGCTAAAACAATTAAAATTAAACTCACACTCAAGTTACTCATTATAGTTTTGATTTTACAGAATATGCCAATTTTTCTTTTTTCTTCACAGTTTTATTACTTTGTTGAACACACAGAGCTCCAAAAGACCTGCTGGCCAAAATTTATTACAAATGAATTCCTTCGCTACAGGTAAATTATATAAAAATAAAATTAACTAGTATTTCCCTATAGAGAACAATTTAGTACACAAACAAGAAGGCAAAACATATATTTTTTTAAACAGTTTTGGAGAACAAAGATGAGTAACCATCCTCATGTAAGTATTTAGTATTAATCAAAGTACATTGGCTACATGGGAAGAAACAACTGATTTTTTTTCAGATTTCTTGGAGTGGATGGTGGTGAAAGGCCTCAGGCTGCAGAAAGTTGGACATGGAAAAGGAACATATGGGCCCAGAGTGGATTTGATGTTTCAAAGTCTCAGTGGGAGATACGTCCAAAGGTAATGGGAAAAGAAAAAGCCCAAACTTCTGAGGATTTTAAACCTATTTTCTGCTTGCAGGGGTGGTAGATGATGGAATCATACAGTGTGTGATGGTAAAGAAGAACGAGATAATCAAATTTCACCAAATTCTGAGACATAATCTGCAAAATATATGGAAAGTAAACATTAAGTGCCAAAGAACTAAAAAAAAAAAAAAAAAAAAAAGGGAAAAAAAGTTGATTTGGTTGCATCCACTTTGCTTAGATATGTTGAAATGTATAAAACAAATAAACAGAAATCCATTAAAAAGTCAAACTTATGCCAGAATAGGAATAATTCCACTGAAATAAACAATTGTCTTTTTCATTCTTAATTTTGAATATCAGTAAAGTCTACAGAAGTGCTCATGGAAATAAAATCATGATATTAAGAATAAAAGAAAAAACAGGTCATTCATTGATTTTAACAAGAGACATGAATAGAAGTTGATAGACAATTTCGGAACACATTTTTGCATCCGCTCCTTCTGATGGTCCAAATCATGCATGCATGGTGCTGACTAATTATCTCTAAGAGCACGAGTGCACTGGTTTATGTCTTTAAGGTAATTCTCACAGTGCCATAACCTTTCCACCAAGCAAAGTGAAACAATCACTGCTAGGAATTTATTTTAATCATTCAATATTTGAAGGAGTCTCTAAATAATAGACCCACACTACAACAGCAAAGGAGGGCCAAATAAATATTGGTTGGCAGAGAAAAGGATCGTCAGTGTTTGGTATTAAAGGACTTCAGTCTTTCCAGCTCATAGAGCCAATAAAGGAATCGAAAAAAAGACTAATGATCTGTGTCCAATCTTTGGTTCTTGTTTTTAACCATATTTGCTTAAGTGATGATTAATGACATCATCAGTGAGGGCTGTGACCTTTAACCTGCAGGTTTGCTCCCACATCTGTCTTTAGATGCCACAAATTAGACAACAGATGTGTTTTAAGAGGACATTAAATCTGTCACCAAGAGCACCCTTTAATGTCACGATCCAAGGGACAAGCATTTGCTTAGGAATTTAAATGCAACTCCCCAAACAGAAATTGACTTTTGGACATTTTCTTGATGTGAATATCATGAAGCATAGTCCTACGATAAACTTGATCTTGGACGGATTTAGGCAGATTTAGATGCTGATTTATCAGTTTTCAATCAACAGTTTTTATTATTTTTTCTTTTCAACGCCATCAAACAATTTAACTTTTCTATTTAGAATTTTCCAAGTTTTAAATATATTAAAATGTAATAAATTATTTAGGAAACACATCAATTGAAGTACTTAAAGTTTCATTTGTTCAATGAAGTAAATCTATTGTTTTTCCAAATCCATCTTTCTGTGCGAGCTTTTAATTGGTGAAATATATATTTTTTGCACATTATAGTCTTCATGAAGTAAATATTATAGCAGAGGTGTTCAAATCCCGGCCTCAAGGGCCACCCCCTCCGACTGGTTTTTCCAGAAACTTTGCATTTTCTGCTGCCGATTACCTGGATCAGGTGTGTTTAGCCAATAAGAAGCTACCATGGTAGATTGGTTGGAGAACATGTAGGACACCGGTCCTCGAGGTCTGGATTTGACACCTGGATTTAGAGTATTATAATTTAAAAATGGAGTCTAATTTTCGGCTTAATAACTTTAAATGTGAGAATTATTACTAAATAAATATTAACTAATATTTTATCAAAAGAAACCAAAGTAATCGGGTAATAATCAGTTGAATAATTAGGTAAAAGCAAAGCAGCGTGAGTGTTTTTAGAAATGTTTGTTTTGTTGATTTTTTGGGATCCTGTGAAAGAGGAACAGACCACTGATCAATCGCTTCATCCTTTTTTTATTAAAAATGTCATTGTGGAATAAATTACTCATGACGTATGGACTGTTAACCTAAAAACATGTTATTAAAAGCTCTTCTCTCTCATTTGTTGGTGGGCATTTAGTCATTAACTTTAATATTTTCAGCTATTTATAATAAGATAAGTATGGATGACTTGCTTGTCTTCCTTTGAGTACGCTGACATTAGTCACTAAGAAATGGTTGATAAGGAGCTGCAACAAAAACAGGACTTATGAAGAGTCCTCTATCGATGGTCATTCTTTTGCTTTTACAAGTCGACGAGTCAACACCCATTTAAAGAAGAGGATCACAGTAATAAGTAATGAAGTGGGGACAGTGCATTCAAAGATCTCCGAGCTGATGGAGTTCATTAAAGCGAAGGCCGAACTCAGCGGCTGGAAGATTTCTCTCAAGTCCTGCAACAAAGGATGAAGCCACCAATCTATCAGAAGAGAGCAAAGCACACTGTTCTTTAATGGATGTATCCAGATCCAAGAGCTCAGATTAAGGTGGAGTCAACACTTGACATTATAGTACTGATGACAATATGAAGCCAAAGGCTCCTCATTTTATACGATCAATGCAACTTTCAATAGTTCACTTCTGCATTATTGCACTTCAGGGGTTCAAATCATTTAGCTGCTGTATATTATTGATTAAACTTATCTTTAGTCAGAAACATACAGAACATTATCAAACAAAAGTCAAAAACATAAATTGACATGTTTTAATTGTAGTGTATTGTTCATATAGAATATCCTAAAATGTTTGAGAAAAAATAAAAACAGAATTACATATTTGATGAAAGAGCAGGAATAAGAACCAAACTGCTTCTTTACCAGAGTTTATGCAATGGTTTTAAAGTGCTTTACTACGCTGAAAAAAATGCATTTTTAATTTTTTAATAATGTAAAAGGAAAAAAAAAGTGACAAATTTAATTGTGACCACTTTTTGCAATCACCTTGCTAGTTATTAGAAGTTCAGGTGAACCCTTTTTTCATTCAAAAAAAAAAAAAAAAAAATCAATAATTTTACTTTAATGTCAGTCAAAACTCCACCTGAATTAAAAAACTGACTTCCAAAGAAAAGTTAAAACCAGAAAAAAAATTAATAATATCTGGATAAAAATGTTCAATTTTCTCATGTTGGTTTCTTTCTTTCTTCCCTTCAGGATTAGGTCTCTTTTAAGATTTTCAAAGGTTTTTTTTTTCGTATTAATCTTTATAATTGCCATGGCTCAACTTTAGTGCATAAACGTTTTGTTTTTAGTAGAGTAAGAAAGAAGTGTGATGACAAAAGCCAGGAAATAACTTTTAATAGTTTTTTATTGAAAAGTTGGTTGTGGAAGACTTATTTGCTCAAATATTTGCATGAATTAGACTCTGTAAGAACAATTTCTGTCATTTCCAAGATCAGTGATTTCAAGAGAATATTCATCTACTATTTGCCAGAATTTTACTTTTATTGCTGTTTGTGCATTAAAACAAATAATACAAAAAATGTAAATAAATACCACATGATAAATACAGAAAAAAACATTTTTCCTTTGTTTCTTGAAAAAACTAACTAGTAAAAATGGAAAATTGACATTTTGTATATTTAACAAATTGGATTATGACGCGATTTCACTAGCAAATATATTGACAAAAAATATTTCAAACCAACTTTCAAGTTCTTTCCTTATTGAAATACATGTAATGACAGTATGTGTGGATGATTGTAGGTATGATAAAGTTAAATGACTTGTATTTATTGCTCATTTTATTTGGGTTCTATTACTTATTTTCTTTGATGTGACTATTTAAACATATTTTATCTTAATATTTTACTTTATTCTTAAGCTTTTTGGGATAAATTGCAGTTTAACATTTTTAGAAACAGTATGAATGAGACACTGACCAATGAGCCCTTTTAAATGTTGTTGTGACAATGACTTTAATAAGTCTATACTATCCAGTGCCAGGTTAGCGGTAGGTATGAAGGGTTTTAGCGATCGTATCCGCCGCCCCCTAACTCCTGATAAGAAGGTCCTTCAGGCATGAAACCAAGTCCAACCCCCTGGACAAAGGGGTAGGAAAACAATTGGAGGTGTCCCCGAGTCTCTACAACTTACAGTTTTGGAGCCACGCACATTTTTTGGTGTTTCGTCTTTTTTTCCTTACTTTTGAACGGAAGGTCGTAGAGACTCACTTCCAGCGTGGTCAAATTATGTCCGATGGAGGCTATTTCAAAGTCTCTCCAACCTTCCGTTTAAAAGTTACAGGCAAAAAACAAACGACTGACCAATCAGACGAGAAGAGGACCAGTGGCGAAAAGGGTTGGGTTAGGGTACTGGTACCAGGTTTGGGTACTGGACGTGACCCGTCCACATACGGCACGTCTTGAAGACCAGTCCACGTCTAGTACCGCGTCCCTAGGGTTTGTGGACCCTTGATTTTACAAACATCCAGCATGCCAAAAAACTGAGTTGGGGACAAAATGTCAAAAAGTGACGTGAAGGGATCCTTGACCAATATTGAGTTTTTGACGACCTGAGGATGAGAATTTACTGAGATATTATTTCTACAGCAATAATCAGAAAATAATCCGCTTTAGGTGAGAGGTAGTGGAGACACTGAAACTTCACATTAAAGAAGGCTGATAACAGCATTTCTCTCCACCAAACACCTTACAAACCAGGTGGTTTCCATCTTTATCCACATATGAAAACATCCTCCGGTGATAACTCCTCATACGTGCTCGTGTGCTGTTGCAGCTCATTCAGTTTGCCAGTACTTTCTTTTAACAGCTTTACTTTAGTTTAATTGTGGTTTAGCCCACATTTTTTGTTGTTGTTCCTGCATCTATATCCTCTGATACTTTGGATGCATTTGTTCTTCTTTCCCATCTTTTTAGCGAAGTTATTCGTCTGCAAAAGAACCATTACAATTTGATGAATAGCACCTCTTGGGGATTTTGTGATTAATTGATGACCAAATCCCCAAGGCCTTCTCGGCACATTCTGAGCTGGTAATAACTTATATTCAGACAGCTCAAGGTACACCCAGGTGGCGAGGATGGGTTCCATTTTTTAAACTTCAATATTGGGAGAATAAAGACATCCATGCTGTCAAGCTGCTCCATTACAATCCTTCACTCTGCAATCCCTAACCCTCTCTTTATTAGCTCTCTGATTCTCCTGTGTGGTCGGCGGAAGGATCCTTTGGTTTGAAAACAAAGCCTTGTTTACCAGCGGTGCTGAGCACATTGAAGATGCTTAAAATGAATAAATGCATGATGAGAAGATCGACAACAAAGGAAAAATTAGGACAAATAACGTCTTGAATGATGAAAAAGTTGCTGAAAAGTCTGCGTCACATTTTATTGAAAGAACATTTCTGTCATTAAGTTGATCTGCGGCTTGCTGGGAATCTCCTAACTTCAGAAAAAGTAAAGAATGTTGAACATTTAGAGACATAAGCATCTTGCAGACAGGTTTACCACAGAAGCTTAAAATATTCACCAACTATAAGTTTGGGATTTGAATCAGCGAGCAACTGAGCACAAAACAGCAATTCCACCCTCTGACTATGTGAAACCAGGTTGACCAGCTCAGTGACCTTGTGGTAGAGTGTACGTCCTGAAACTGGAAAGTCGTAGGTCCAAATTCATGACCGAGTCCTACCAAAAAAAAAAAAGGACCCAAAGGGTGGGATTGGGAGATTAAACACCAAATAGTTCCTGAGCGCAGCTGTGTCTCCATCCACAAGGACAGTCTCTAGGTTGTATTGGTCTCTGTCTTCTTTTGTTTCTGTCATTATTTATTAATTTCATCACAACTTCAGATCAAACTTCTGCAGAGCAGTCCATGTCGAGCAGGGGTTCACAACCACCGATCATTCAGCATCAGGCTGCAGAAGAAACAATTATTTACACCATTTTTTTCTTCTGAGTCTCAACAATCTGTAATTGTGAAAAATAGCTGGATTCTCTCAGCTATACCTTTGAGCTCTTGAGCAGTAAAGTTTAGTCAGGTGAACAAAATCACATTTTGCAAAAAGCACTTTTTTATGACATGGGCGAAGTCATAAAATGTCAACTGGTCTAAAGCTTTGAGCATCCCTTAGTTTTAACATTGATCACTTTACTACAAAATGATCAAATATTTGTTTACAAACTAAAAAGCTTTGGGAGTGGTGATGGTGACTCTGTCAAGGTCACAAGTGCTTTGAATTTCCCACAAGCAATCATTTGAAATGAACTGGGATGGCTTAAACTGCTATGCATCGTGTGGAGGTCAAAGGAGAAGGCGGGGTCACTTTGGTTGTGCTCATGGATTGGCTGATAGGAGGAACAGCACCAGAGTGGAATGCAGTGCCCACTGTGAAAAGTGTGTTCAAGTGCATTTCCATTATGCTGAAAGACAAATATTAAAAATGTACTGCTAATAGAACGCAATAGTATTTGCCTTATTGTGTATAGTGGTCTTTCATTATAATGCAGTTCATTTATCACAGTTTTGCAGATTTGTTTTTGGTACTTTTTATTTTTTACTGTGCATTATGTCTTACAGCTCCATGACGTGTGATCTGAATGTGTTTAACTCATGGTTCATCTACATAAATCGTCAATCGCTAGCACTTTCCTTATATAACGCTGGGTTGATATTTTTCTAAAAAAGTTTGAACTTTGAGAGTTTAAACAAGAGAAAACATTTTAGTTTATTTTCAAACATATTAGAACAGCAAGTTATACATTTTTGCTGCTAACTATATCAAGTCATTCAAAAAAAGTATTTTCAATTACACAATAAACTCATTGGAAATGTAGGCAGAAACTGAATTTTGCAAATGTTCATGGCTAATTGATAAAAGTGTATTAAGTGTATAGTGAGAAGTTTTACAGACTTAAAACATTTAAAATAATAATAATAAATAAATAAATAAAAATAAAGTACTTCTTTTGGGATTTCATCCTTTGCATTATTTTTCAAAGTCCTGTGATGAATGATGGGAAACAAAAGTGTAATTTACAACCTAAATCCATTTAGTGTGAAAAACAACCAAAAGAAAATAAAGTACAAAGAGGAGAAAAACTTTACGCAGCAGTGTGCACATCTTCAACAGCAAAACTTTCCCTTTTTTCCCTCAACAGACACTTAAAATGAAGGTGTGACAGACCGTTTCTCCATGTTCAGGAGAACACATGGCATTTTAATTACTTGCAAACAACTCTGGGACTTCCATGCTGTTTTACTGGTTCTCCAGTGCAGCCATAAAGTACCTGACAGAGAAGACAGACCAGACCTGAAATTACTAGGATTAATGTTTCCAAGGCTAAACACTTGAAATTGGCACTCTGACGTGAGTGCCATGCAGGGGAGCAGGCAGAAAATCCACTTAGAGCATCATTTCTTTGGCATTATTCGCTCTTGAAAGCGCAGCACGTTTCACCAAGCTTCATTGATGAATGTGCCCTCCTTGCCAGGCAAACTTTAATTTGGAGCGCTTAGCGTTAGCAGCACAATAATTTTTCGCATAAAAGAAAGGCAGACAGGAAGCCCAAAGGACGAGGCTTCCTGTTGAAGGGAAATGAGAATGTTAAATGGTCTCTTTGATCTGCCTACAATGGATTCTCATTAGTCTTGTGTTGCTGTAATACAACATTTGGATAACAGAATACACGATGAACTAGGACTAGAAAATAGTGAAAGTTTTACTTGCAAATTTCTTATTTTATTTACACGTTTTGAGGAAACGTATGTGCAATAATGTTAAACCTCTAGCTGTGTGTGATACTGACAAAGAAACAGACTTGAACTCTAACCTGTGATGCAGCAGCACAAACACAGCTTTTATTCATACAATTGCTTTAGAATATTCAAGGGTCTTCTATAAATACATCCCACCGTTTATAGAGAATGACCTTGCAGGTTCTGTGAAACTCATTTCTGTGCTCCTTTACAAAGAAACCTGTCAGTCTTTGAGCTGTCTTAGGCACTTTAGTTTTTATTCACTGCATTACAAATGACAGCCATTGTTCTGAAGGTCTGATGATCCATTATTTCTAGAACAGATACTGTTAGTGGTGGAAGTAAGTGAATTTGGTAGTGTGCTACCGTAAGTGTGAGATACAGTTGTACTTGAAAGGAGAATTCTCCAGAAAAAGATTTTTTGGTGCAAAAAAATAATTGATTTTCCTCTATACAATTCGATGCAAACTATCAATATATAATTTGTGTATTGCAAAACAAGAACAAACAACTACAAATTCAAAAAAAAATATTTATATATATATACACACCGATATATATATATATATATATATATATATATATATATATATATATATAAACACTTTGTTGGTTTACACTAAACCTGATGTAATAAAACTTTATATTTACCATAATTATGACACTTAAAACGTGCTGTAGAGATGTAATGTTGAGTTTTCCACTCAATTCGATTCAATTGTGTCACAAATGGTTCGGTTTTAAACCAAGAATGTTGGCACCCCTAGTGCACACGTATGAAGGCTTCCTGTAAATGTAGAGATCGTGGTTTTCTCCCACACTAAAGCAGGAAGCTGTTCCCCCACAAATGAGCCTGACAGCTGATGGTTTATGGACATTTTAAGAATCAGGAATGATGGAAAGCTTGTTGTAAAGAAACACAGAGATCATTTAAAGTTTTAAGTCAAATCATGCTATGTTATTGTTAGGGAGTGTTGTTGGAGGAGCCAAACGCAGGAGACAGAAACTGAATATTAAGTAAAATAACCAAGAGATTACAAAAACCACGAAGAACGGGTGGCAGAACAGAACAAAGCAGATAACCTGACAAGGATGAAGAGAAAACCAGACACTTAAATAGGCTGAGGGTAACTAACAGAAATGAAAACAGCTGTGGATCGTAAACCTGAAGCTGGAGAGACTGAGGGACCTTTCAAACAGAACATGACCAAAAATCATAACTACAGTTATCTTTTGTTTTTAATAAGTAGTGCAATATAGGATGCCCCCCCCCCCACACACACACACCCTCAGTTAATTGACATCAGAAAATATCAATATTTTAAAGACTCACTCCAATGAAATTGGTATTTTTGTCTCTTTAACATGTTCTTGTGGCATTTTTCTGATGGAGGACAAATGTGATGAAAATTAAACTTCAAGTTGTATTTCTGAAATTTCTTAAATCAGAGGGAGATAAAAAAAAAACCCCTGTTTGAAAAGGAATTAATTAAAAACTATGTAATGCGGGACTATGTGCCCTGGATTTGAAAAGGATTTCAGACACCATGCTCACTACTTTTCTCTCTTTTTTTGAACAGCAGATTTGACCTGTGGTGAAAGTAGATTTTTTGTTTTGTCGGTACTTTCCTTCACTTAGAGAGTCAATTTTGTTTTTTTTTCTTCCATAAGAGCGACCGCGGCTTCAGTCATGTGTTACACAGTGAAAACCGGCCACACAGCTGATCTCTCCAGCCGGAGCGGCGTCCCGCCTCCGAATCTTTTACCGGAACGCTGCTCCGGACCGTTACGGCTTACTTTCACCTCTGGATATGACATCATTTTCATTTCATTTATTTATTTATGGAATGCCCCTTGAGATGTAACATCTCGTTTTCAAGGGGGTCCAACATCACCGATGTCACAAAGTAAAAATCGAGCATTTTACGAAGTCTATTTATGACTGAGGATGAAAATGTGGATGGTTTGTTTAAAAACTACATTTAAACACTTGTTTAATCGCAAAAATTGTTTGACCGCAGTGCATTGTGGTCTATATTGACAAATCTAGTCAGCATCGATGCGCACTGTTGGACATCTGGCAGATTTCTGGATTTTGGAATTGTAGATTCAGACAGCAGTACAAAATGGTGAACGCACTATATAGAGAGAAAGGAAGGAATTCTGACATATTCTGTTGAAACTGTCCTGTTTTTTTGTTTGTTTTTTGGTTTGTTTTTTTTTGTAATTGTGGCTAAAAATTTTCCTAATTAAAAGACCACAATTTTACAATTGATGAAAAAATGGAAGTAGGAGTCAAGTTCTCACTAAAGTAGTTCCTCGATGACTTTCTGAGTAAATTATTGCAATAGTAAAGTTTTACAGTAAAATATTACTATTTGTAGTAGCTAATAAAATAGAATTCAAAGCAACATTTTACTCGGGCTTACTGTCCAAACTATAACTTTAAATCATCCAGCCCCTGAGGCTTTATTTGATGAATAAATCCCATAAACCAAATAATTTTTGGCTTGTGTTGAGCTTGTGTTTTTTTAATTCATTAATCATTTTGACTCAAGTTGCTGTGCTAAATTTTATGTTAGGCTACATAAATCCAAACACTGTCGTTTTATTTTTGGGTTCCCAGTAAGTGTGTCTAGTCCTGTTAATTCTTAGAGGTAACAGTTATGTCTTGTAAGAATTGTAGAGTCTGTTTTTTTTTTCTTTTCCCCAAGCTCTTTATTGGGTCTTTCCATTTAAAAATACAATATCAAAAATGTATTGATGGCCTGTCAGTTTATTGGTCTTTTTTACTGGTTTTTACACATCACTGGTGGCGTCTAACGTTTGTCCACTTATTCCAGTGTTATGGTGACCCCTGTCTGCTTTTATCAGGGTTTTCACAGCTAAAATGAAAACTTTAAGATAATAGTATGCAATGGAAAGAAACGGTTTGAACGGACCTTTCACAACTATTACCAAGCGCCAAAACCGAGACGCAATTCCCCTATTTAATGGACTGGATTGTCACTTAGTAAAATCTTTGGCTGATTGTCCCTTTTTCTCTGTAAAAACTCAACTTTGTGCACCCCGTAATTTGGCACACATGGTCCCATTGATCAGCTCTCATTAGAATTGCAGCACAGCATTTTGGATCGATGGCAGACTTTTCACTGAACTTGAATAAAAAGGGACAGGAAAAAGGACACTTGGTTGACTATCATCCTTTCGTATTTATTCTTTTTAAAACAAACATTCTAAATATGTTCAAACAAAATAATTGAGCATTAAAGTCAATTCTGCTGCTACAACCAATGCTTCATGGAAATGTTTCTAACACGCAGGAGGCTTCTTGAGATTAGACCAGTTATTATACAGTTTCAAACAAATAACAAATTTAGCAACATTTTTAATCCCAAGAAAAGCTACAGGGCTGGGAGGAGCCTGCCCTTACCATCACAGGGCTGGGCTTTCTCTGGACAGGTGAGCACCTATAAACACTAACTGCTTAGGAGTAATTTAGTATGACCGATTAACCTTTGAAGAGTGTTTTTGGATCAGGGGTAGGAAGCAGGGAGCCTGGAGAAAACTTACACTTGCCCACAGAAGAAAAACCAAAATCCTCACTAATGAAAGGAAGTTTATTTGTCAACTAATTCACAAACCCAAAGTGTATTTCTGAGCAGCACACCAGCAGGGATTTGAACCAGGACCCGCTCCACTTGAAATAGGTTTCTTTTTAGCTTATTGTTTACACATTTTTTTTCAGATTATTTTTAAACGTTCCTGGATGAATGAAAAAGGTTTGATGGATGGATCGATGGTCTGTAGAGAAGCTTCACTGAGGATCCAATAGTTTTATCTAAGGAAGTAATTGTTTAAAAAAAAAACAGTTTAGGGCCTTCCTTATTTTTGTATTGGTTAAAATATTACTAATATTTATTATGTTTGTGTTTTATTAATTCGATTTACATAATGCAACCATGAGGGACCCAAGCCAAAGTCTAATTTTGTCAGTTTCAAGTCCGGATAAATACAGAGGGTTGTGTCAAGAGGGGCATCCAACGTAAACATTTTTCCCAACCAAACATGTTTATCAGACCTTTCATTAGCAGTTTAATGGGTTAATGCCAAGGGCACTACAGATCCAATATCTGCTTTGATTATGTTGATAGAGAAGTACAGAGAAGGTCAGAGAGAGCTCCACTGTGTCTTTGTAGATCTGGAGAAAGCTTATGACAGAGTGCCCAGAGAGGAACTATGGTATTGTATGAGGAAGTCTGGAGTGACAGAGAAGTATGTCCGAGCAGTGCAGGACATGTATGAGGGCTGTAAGACAGTGGTGAGGTGTGCTGTAGGGGTGACAGAGGAGTTCAAGGTGGAGGTGGGATTACATCAGGGATCAGCTCTGAGCCCCTTCCTGTTTGCAATGGTGATGGACAGACTGACGGATGAGGTGAGAGTGGAATTAGCATGTTTGCAGATGATATTGTGATTTGTCGCGAGATAAGAAGATATGTGGAGGAGGAGCTAGAGGTGGAGGTTTGCCCTGGAAAGGAGAGAAACTAAGATTTATCAAAGTTATCAAGAAGCATTTGAAGTATTTAGGATCAACAGTCTAGGGTCATGGAGAGTGAGGAAAATAAGTGAAGAAGCGAGTTCAGGCAGGTTGGAATGGGTGGAGAAAAGTGTCAGGTGTGAAGAGTTTCAGCTCAAATGAAAAAAAAATGTATTAAAAACAGTGGGACTGAAGAAAAGACAGGAAGCAGAGCTGGAGGTAGCAGAGATGAAGATGCTGAGGCTCTCTTTGGGAGTGACCAGGATGGATAGGATCAGGAATGAATACATCAGAGGGACAGCACATGTTAGAGGTTTTGGAGATAAAGTCAGAGAGGCCAGACTGAGATGGTTTGGACATGTTCAGAGGAGAGACAGTGAATATATTGGTAGAAGGATGCTGAGTCTAGAGCTGCAGGAAAGAGGTAATGCAAGATTCCAGGAAAATATCAAATATGAATAAAATTTGTCTGATTTAATTTGTTTTTGCTTTTGTGGTTAAATTGTCTGCTAAAACATCCATTTGCTCCAGCTTTAAAACCATGACCCTTGTGTAGGCGACAAGAGGAATGGCTGTGACTATACGCATGTCCAGGACACGCCAGTGTCAGCATTCATTCTTTAAATGAAAGCACTTATAGCTTAAGCAAAGAGGGCAGTGCTCAGAGGACAGCCCCGCTTCACTCCTCTTTCCACCTCAAAGGGTTTAGTGAGAGCATCATTAACCTTCACACGCTCTGCGTTTAACATAAAGACATCTGAAGAGACACAGCGCGGGCTGCGGGAAGCCATGTGCTTTCATTAAAGCCCACAAATAATCAAAGGCTTTCTTTGATCTGAACTTAAAATATGAGAACTCCGTTTTTTCTCCAGATTTTTATCTGATTTATCTTTAAGTGTAAAGGTTGCCTCACAAGCCCTTCTCTAAGGAGCACACTTGCCATCATAATTTAATCTTGTTTATCATATAGCCTGCTCTTTAGGACTTTGTCAAACATTTTCTATTCGGAATGAATGAATGAAGCTTTATTTATATCGCACTTTGCAACACCTGCAGGGTA
Organism: Oryzias melastigma; assembly: GCF_002922805.2. NCBI lineage: Eukaryota > Metazoa > Chordata > Actinopteri > Beloniformes > Adrianichthyidae > Oryzias > Oryzias melastigma. The sequence goes on along the minus strand of NC_050514.1, from coordinate 31,447,721 downwards.
TCACAGTCCTTCACAATAAAAGAAAGTTGAAAATGAGGCAAATTAAGAACGAAAAAAACAAAATGACAAATAAGAATGCAATAAAACAATAAAGAAAACAATATGCTACCGACTAAATACCGAGTATTAAATGCCATCCATAAAAGGTAAATTTTTATTTGACTTTTAAAACTGGTAAGGTCTGATAGCATGCACAGATCTGCAGTAAACATTATTCCATAACAATTAAAAAGCCCGTTCACCCCAGTAATTGTGTCGTGACGTAAATTCTTCTAAAAAACCCAAACTCAGGAAAAACAAACAAACCATTGAGTAAACCATAAACTTAAAATGTTAATTTGTTGAACTCTAAAAATAATAAATGTAACAAATTATAGAAATTTTGTCAATTAATCCAATGTTTCACTTCTCACAGTGTAGATTTTTTTGTACTTTATCTTTAATTAAATTCCCCCCATGTGCTCTATTTTGGGGTCCTGATGACCCCACCCTTACATTGAAGTGTTTTACCTCCTATGACACAAGTGGACAGGATTTTATGTTTGTCATGGACACCAGTGACATTCAAAACTCATTGGAAAAAGACGTTGAGCGCGCTGTCTTGAGGGTTTCAGACGACCACACACCAATGTTAACGTGTCTAGGATAGCACGGAGCTAGACGAAGCTCCCAATACTATGAAATAGTTGGAAAATACTAATGAAAACAAATAACTGGAATGTATCATATTTGAACTTTCACATTTTTAAGATCTCACAGATCTTTGTGTTTCAGGAGAGAGAGGTAGCTTTAAAATACATGTGAATATTCAGAAAGTATTTATAAAGCTCTTAGAAAATGTTTGTTAAAACTGATGTTCACAATATTTAAAATAATCTTAAAAGATTGACAAAATACCCTAAAGCCATGAATTTGTTACTAATATGAAATTATTTTATTAAAGATGTCTTAATGAAATAAAAAGAAACATTACTAATTTACATTAACTGTGTCACATTTCCGAGTGGCTCTTGTGCTCTCACAGTCCTTCTGTTTTAAAGCACAAAACAACATCCTGAAAACACACAAAGATGCTGGAGACAAAACACAGATGGTGAGTTGATGAAATGAAGAAATGTAATCTGAGACTTTTGCAAATATTGTTTTTTTTAATTACTGGTTAGAGATCTTTTGTATTAAAAAAAGGAAGAAGAATTAAAGATGAATAAATCAGCAGTCTGAAAATTTCCGACTGAGAATTCACTTACAGATTCACGTTCTGCTGCTTTTCATCAATTTACCTTTTGAGCTGAATTCATTATTTTCTGGGGTTTTTTCTTGATTTTGATCACATCAGTTACTGCAGACAACCTTCTTCCAGGAGTTCACACTTTACAGCATTGGACAATTAAGCCTCATTGACAAAACATGAGAAAAAATTGAATTTTATTGAAATTAAAATTCTGTCAAGTGCAAAACAAACTTTAAACCCCATAGGTTTAAAATACTAAATGTTTGTTCAATTAACTTTTTTTTTTTAATTTCCAATTGTCACATGAATAGTTTCTGCAGAATATCCATCAGCCTAAGTCACTTGTTTGTAGCCATTAAAAAGGACGTTTTTCATTGGAAAATTCTCACAAAGTTATAAAGTGTAAACTTTTTAATATTTATTATAGGACTTTAGGTTGGTTTTCTTGCTCCAGTAAAGCAGCTAATCAATGGAAATGTATTTGTGAAATTACATTTCAATTTTAAAAGTGTAAAATATGTATTTTCATTATTTAGTAGGGGTGTATAGGTAAAAATCGATTTGCTGATATATTGCGATATTTCTGTGGCAATACTTATATCGATTTAAAATGCTGACAAGACAATATTTAACTAACCTTTTATGAGCTTTCTATCGCGTCTTACTTTAGTTTTCCACCTTCACCGCCACTTGATCTCACGACCTTCCAGTCTCAGTCTCATTAAAAATATAATGATTGTGACACAGTCTTGGGATATATCACGATATGCATCATATTGTGAGACACATATCATGATACGTTTCGTATTGCCAGACTTTTTTGAACAGTCACCCCATTAATTAACATCTTTAACATACAAACATAGATGCTAAAAGGTTTGACTACATTAAAACAGCAAAACATAAAAGAAAGATCAAATTTGGTCCAGTTTAAAGTTGAATGTGACACTTAGTGATGAAATGATTCAGTGTTTTACTATTAAGTGAGTGGAATTAAAAACACATCAGTTCCACCACGGTGGAAAAGGCCGGCTGGAACAGTGTTAGGTCACAAAAGGTCAGAGTGAAAGAACCAGCAGCTGCTGAGCCCCATATGCTGCTCTGCAGTCCAGGTTGTTCAGCAAAGGCTGCTAGTGGACTTTACTTTGACAGGTTTGTTGTCCAGAATATGTCCAGAATCCTTCTCAATGTTACAAGAATGTGAACATCCAACTAGCTTAATG